>NW_024725489.1:2416200-2428700 GCF_018991925.1 Homarus americanus | reverse complement strand
TAATACAACTTTCAGAACTATATTAAGAATGTAAAGCTAACTGCAAAAAATAGAAATATGTAGAGTAAAAAAGTTTGTAAAAAAAGTAAAAAAAAAAGTAAAACAAAAAGTAACACAAATTAAACCTATGAAAAAAAATAGTGTATTGAGTAAATTTTTTCGAGTAAATAAAAAAAAATGGATGTAAATGAGTCAACTGTTTAGGGCTTTAAATAAATGTAATAAATCAGATATAGTAAAGAAAACAGTAAATTAAAAAATAAATAATAACATGCAAAAAATAAAAAGTATATAGAAAATACATATAAAAGTAAAGAAAACGATAACTAGATGAAGGAAAAACGCAAGAAATAAACTCAGCGCCAGTAAGAGCACTCGACAGCGCCTGGGTGTTACTTCGCTCCTTTGTGAAACGCCAAGGGTTGGAATCTCAGACTAACGATTGCTTGTCTGCTACTTGTATAATGGCCTTCTCTTATGGCACAGTATGTACATTTTATGATTTTGTACAACGTTATGTTACAATGTTATAATGTGGTGTTACAATGTGGTGTTATAATGTGGTGTTATAATGTGGTGTTATAATGTGGTGTTACAATATGGTGTTATAATGTGGTGTTAAAATGTGGTGTTATAATGTGGTGTTATAATGTGGTGTTATAATGTGGTGTTATAATGTGGTGTTATAATGTGGTGTTACAATATGGTGTTATAATGTGATGTTACAATATAGTGTCGCAATGTTACGTTACAGTATAGGGTAGTTACGTGATCACTGTAACCTCTATTACGAGTCATTTATAATAATTAAAAGAAATCGGACAATGTGGATTAGGCACTCACACTTAGTTCACCTGAAGGTTAAACTCCCTAGTGCTAACCTAATTTAAAGTAACATAATTTAGCCAAACCTAATATAATCTTACCTAACCTAACCTAACCTAACCTAACCTAATCTTACCTAACCTAATCTAACTTAACCCGGCAATTACCGTTAGGGTGTGTAATCATCGGGTGAAATAAATAGGGGTTCCTAAACTTCACGTAGCTCCCAATGTAGGTATGTTTTGTTACCCGGTGCTCCCCTGCGGCTCCTACAGCAATATTGTGTCGAGGGCTTACTCAGTTTTACATGTAAGACACCATATTATTCTTTCTCACGAGGGTATACACTACCTAAGCCTGTGAAATAATGTTTGGGGCCCTACACATACACAAACACACCTGTCAAGTGACAAGGTCTTTACATTAAATATAAATATACACAGAATTACAATTATAAATAATATTCTGACCATTGTTGAGCTTTAACTAAGATATTTTAAACTTTTTGTACGGAAGAAAAGTTGTTCCTTACCTCGAAAATAGACCATGGCCACTGAAGGTTTTGGTAACGACACATTTTGGTTTTTCTGTGCACTTCTTCCTGAAAATATACAACAGAACTGTAAGTCCAGACTTAACCAACACTAACATTCTTTTCATCAGTTTTCGAATCGGTGGACGAGGGGCACAATTATGATGTGGTATATCTCGACTTTAGCAAAGCCTTCGACAGAGTCCCCCACGAAAGACTAATTAGAAAGGTAGAAGCTCATGGCATCAAAGGTAATATCCTTCAATGGATTAGGGCGTGGTTACAGGACAGGAAACAGTGAGTGAGCATTAACGGCACTAAGTCCCATTGGAGCAACGTCACAAGTGGAGTTCCCCAAGGCTTAGTACTTGGACCATTATTATTTATTATATACATAAACGACATAGATATCGGCATAGACAGCAACATAAGTAAATTTGCTGATGACACTAAAATAGGACGTGTTATTAAATCTGACGAGGACTCGGCAAAACTACAGGAAGATCTAAACAAATTTTTCGAATGGTCTGAAAAATGGCAGATGAAATTCAACGTCGACAAATGTAAAGTACTCAGTATAGGAGATGTAAACAGGGAAACCAGATACCAGATGAACAACGATGCCATAGAGAAATCCGACTGCGAGAGAGATTTAGGAGTAATGATAAGTAGGAACCTTAAGCCAAGTAAACAATGTGTTTTTGCTCGTAACAAGGCTAATAAAGTACTTGGGTTCATACAAAGGAGTGTTAGTTACAAGACTAGCGAGGTCATCCTAAAACTGTATCTTGCTCTTGTGAGACCACACCTGGACTACGCAGTTCAGTTCTGGTCACCGTATTACAGAATGGATATAGAATCCTTGGAAAGAATTCAGAGGAGAATGACAAGACTAATCCCGGGCATTAGGAACCTTGAGTATAGAGACAGGTTAAAGCACTTAATTTGCACTCCCTCGAGAGACGTAGAGCGAGGGGCGACCTGATAGAGGTGTATAAGTGGAAGGCAGGGCTAAACAAAGGGACATTACAAAGGTACTCAAACTATCCAACCAGGAGCGAACTCGTAACAATGGTTTTAAGTTAGACAAATTTAGATTTAGGCGTGAAATAGGTAAACACTGGCTTGGAAACAGAGTAGTGGATGAATGGAACAAGTTACCAAATATCATCATTAACTCGAATACGCTGAATAGCTTCAAACATAGGTTGGATGCTTATATGAGCAATAGGGGTTGGGTGTAAACGGGACTGCCCAGTATGGGCCAATAGGCCCGCTGCAGTTTCCTCCATTCTTATGTTCTTATGTTCTTATGTCCATGTGCAGCCAAGAAACCCGTACATGCCCATGAATGTCCAATACTTGTGAACAGCGAACAACACAGGGTGATACCATGACAACCTGACATATTATTATTATTATTTTATCTGACTGAGTGACTGACTGCCCAAGTTGCAAGTTAAGTAATGGAGAACTAGAACAGGTAAAAACAAGTAAGACAAACAGAACCCATACTAACCAACCTAAATTAAATGAAAAATATTCTAAGAGCATTATGCTAGGTATGTTAAGGTTTGGGTTGGTTAGTTAATATCCGTAATTACTGCTTAGTGCAATGTCAGTGATGTTGATTACTTCCAAGCCATCGCAAGATTTCACGCTGAATATTACTTTAAGGACGGTGAGGCGTTGAAATTTCTCCACGTTTTGCCAACTGAGGATGACGAGGAGGACTACCCGATGACCTCATCTCCGAGTCTTCCAAGTCTAATTAAGGGAAGTACTACTGAATCTAAAGTTTAAAATCCTAAAAATAGCTGGATGACCGAAACGATAATTTTACCTAGGTTAAGTTAGGTTAGATTAGGTTAAATTTGATTAGGCTAGGTTTGGTTAGGATAGGTTAGGTCTAATTAGCGGTAGAAATGAAGGTCAGATTCGTCAAAAAGCAAAAAAATAAAAATAAAAAAACACCCGAAAAATATAATTTTAACTTTCAACAACTTTGAAAAAAATAGGACGATTTTTCATTTTATTTTGCGATTTTCTCTTAAAGTATTTGTGAGTGGAAGAAATGTAATTGAAGAAAAATTTCTTAAAATTGTCCAAACTACTGATTCCAAAACTTAAAATCCTAAAAATCGCTGGATGACCGAAACGACAATTTTACCAAATTCAGAACATTATAATTACAAAAATTACTTACTTTATATTTTACGACAAATATACTCTTCATCATATCAACATACTGTGGTCTTAAACCACATCGAGTACATTAGCTAAGTCCTGGTACAAAATGTCAATACTCTCGTAGTGAAAACCGGATATACCGGGGGTTAATATTATTACTTAATATCTGAATGTGATCTGTAAAACTGCAATATTTCTTGAAAAATACCGATGGCCAACACAAGTTACAACTGGACTCCCAAAATACTCCTATATCTTGGCTTTTATAGTGCCCACACATCAGACGTATAGTAAATCACCTTCTCTTGCCTTTCCTCATCCTTTGGGAGTGAAAAACGACACACCAGGACAGTTATTCACGGGAGTTCCGACTATTTATTGATGCACGAGGTTGAGGCTGTGAGTGTCTGGGCATGTTTACATCTGGTGGGTGGTGGTTGGAGCCGCTGTCGTCGCCGAGGTACTGTACCGAGCAACCCGCCAGTGAACTTATTTAGAACTTATTTATTTTAGCATCTCTTTGGTTTACACGAGTCACTTAAATTCCCACATATCCAGTTAAGAAAATACATATGAAACATGATACATGCAGAATCTTAGAAGCAGGATAGCTGGAACTATCATAACTCAGAAGGCCAATCTTACACGACAGTAAAAAACAAACAAACATGATTTAAATGTTGGTTGAGTTCTCTTATGGATGATGTGTGGTTATGTATATACTGTATGTTCAGAGAGACTTGGTGAATGAACGTTTTCTCTGTAGTGAGTAGGCACACACACACACACACACGCGTACGTAAAATGACGTACAGGCAGATAGGCAGATATACAGGAAGTCAGACACACATACCAGTTTACACCGCCACGACAACAAGGTGCTATATGTCATCAATGAAATGACGTCACTACAACAATATGTCATTAGACATCTCAGAATGACGTCAGAACAAGATGTTATTGGCCACCTAAATTAATGGCGTCATCAAAACAAACTGCCATTGGTCATCAATAAATGATGTCACCAGTCAGCCCTGCTATTGGTGAACTATAATAATTACATCATCACAACAAGCTGCCATTGGTTATCTATAGGAATGATGTCACCACTCAGCTCTGCTATTGGTGGTGGACTACATTAGCCGGAGCCATTGACATAATTACTTCTGGTGGATCTTGTGGACTCTACATTTCCTCCCTTAATTAAATTTCTGCTGTCTAAACTTAGGGTCAAGTAGAGGATGAGTGAGAGGGGAGGGGGAGTAAGAGAGAGGGGAGGAGTGAGAATGAGAGAGAGGGGAGGAGTGAGAGAGAGGGGAGGAACGAGAGGGAAGGAGTGAGGAGAGGCAGAGGGGTGGAGTGAGAGAGAGAGAAGGAGGAATGAGATGGGAGGAGTGTGGAGAGAAGTGAGAGGATAATAAGTGAGAAGGGGAGGAGGAGGAGTGAGAAGGGGAAGAGAGAAGGGGAGGAGGAGGAATTAAAGGAGAAGTTTGAGTGGGAAGGATGAGAATAAGGAGCGAGAAGGTCAGAGGAAGAGTGGGAGATCAGGAGGAGGAGGAAGAAGGAAGAAGACGATGAGAAGGAGGAATAGAGGAAGAAGTGTAGATATAGGGAAGAGGGAGGCGAGAGGTGGGAGGGAATGATGGACTAACGACCATCGAACCAGTAGTAGTTACATCCACCAACGACTAGTTATGACCGCTAACTGCTCATTATACTTATAACCACCAATTACTAGTTACAAAGCGCAGGTGTTGACAGTCTTACCTGAACTATTAAGAATCAGACCCGAGCTTTATATTATTCCATTAACTAAACAACAACAACTATTACTATTACTACAACTACTACAGCAACTACAACTACGATTACTACTACTACTACAACTATCACTACAACTTTAAGTACAACCACAACAACTACAATAACTACTACTACAACAACTACAACAACTACCACAACTACAATTTCTACAACAACTTAAGCATAAACAAAATATTGAGATCTTTTCCTAACACTCAATTAGCATCACAAACCCCCGTACTGTTATGAGTTATTTTACCATTTTATTCCTCCCGGTGTCTCGCGTCAACAATGGGTAGGCGGCAACTGTGAGGAGCCATCAGGTAAGGTACTCAACTATGGTCAGCTTTATCGGCGCTTTGTTGAACTTAAAAACCAAGAGAATAATTAAAGGGTATTTATTACTTTTAATCAATTACGAATACAGGTTTTTTTTGGCGTTATTATCTTAGCTTTACTCGGCCATTCGTGTGAGTAATTGGTAGTTGGCACCTGTAGGGCGTTATCAGGTAAGGTACACTTAAAACCTTCCTTCTAGACAAGGTATTTGAGGTAAAAAATATTGACAATAAGTAAACTCTATTGTTAAATGTTAATTAATGAGAGAATTATAATAGTAGGCGTAATTTCTGAGATTTTTATGGTGATTCGTATCGGTAATAGGTAGCTGGCACCTGCGTGGCATCATCAGGTAGGGGTCCGGGGATGCAGGCAGCCTCAGTGTCGTGTGGTCGGTGCTGGAGTGAGGGTGTGCGCGCCGCCTCCCTCCCAACCTCACATTTTGCGTTTTCTCTCGTGTAAGAAAGAGCCAATCGGTGAAGCGTCTCACGGAAGAGTTTGGTTGTTTTGGTCATAAGGCGACTCACCAGTTAGTATAGTGATGGTGGGCGAGGCGGAGGTGGAAAAGTGTGTTATTAGTGTCGTGTTGTGCTAGTTACTGTGTATATAATAAATAATAATTAATACAAACAGCAATAAGTGAGGGAATGACACCAGATAGAGAGATACAAGAGGAGAGGATTCACATGTTAGGTAAGTGTTATAATGGCTCCTGTACTGGACACACTCCAACACTAACGCTTGGCTGGCTAGTTGACCTGTGTGTGTGTAGGAGGGTCAGCCCCCATGGTTAGTGTTGCTGTATAATGGCATATCCAGGGGACACACACACACACACACACACACACACACACACACACACACACACACACACATACACACATACAAAAACACAAAAATTACTAACCGAAAACTTTTTTATCCCTTGTTAAATTGTTAAATATTACTCAGAGTTTATTGTTAATATGGTGTACATCTATTGTTAATATGGTGAGCAACTATTGTTAATATGGTGTGCATCTATTGTTAATATGGTGTACATCTGTTGTTAATATGGTGTACGTCTATTGTTAATATGGTGTACGTCTATTGTTAATATGGTGTACATCTATTGTTATTATGGTGTACATCTATTGTTAATATGGTGTACATCTATTGTTAATATGGTGTACATCTGTTGTTAATATGGTGTACGTCTATTGTTAATATGGTGTACATCTATTGTTAATATGGTGTACATCTATTGTTAATATGGTGTACATCTATTGTTAATATGGTGTATCTATTGTTAATATGGTGTACGTCTATTGTTAATATGGTGTACGTCTATTGTTAATATGGTGTACATCTATTGTTAATATGGTGTACATCTATTGTTAATATGGTGTACGTCTATTGTTAATATGGTGTACATCTATTGTTAATATGGTGTACGTCTATTGTTAATATGGTGTACATCTATTGTTAATATGGTGTACGTCTATTGTTAATATGGTGTACATCTATTGTTAATATGGTGTACGTCTATTGTTAATATGGTGTACGTCTATTGTTAATATGGTGTACGTTTATTGTTAATATGGTGTACATCTATTGTTAATATGGTGTACATCTATTATTAATATGGTGTACATCTATTGTTAATATGGTGTACATCTATTGTTAATATGGTGAACATCTATTATTAATATGGTGTACATCTATTGTTAATATGGTGTACGTCTATTGTTAATATGGTGTACGTCTATTGTTAATATGGTGTACATCTATTGTTAATATGGTGTACGTCTATTGTTAATATGGTGTACGTCTATTGTTAATATGGTGTGCATCTATTGTTAATATGGTGTACGTCTATTGTTAATATGGTGTACGTCTATTGTTAATATGGTGTGCATCTGTTGTTAATATGGTGTACGTCTATTGTTAATATGGTGTACGTCTATTGTTAATATGGTGTACATCTATTGTTAATATGGTGTACGTCTATTGTTAATATGGTACGTCTATTGTTAATATGGTGTACATCTATTGTTATGGTGTACGTCTATTGTTAATATGGTGTACATCTATTGGTAATATGGTGTAAGTCTATTGGTAATATGGTGTACATCTATTGTTAATATGGTGTACGTCTATTGTTAATATGGTGTACGTCTATTGTTAATATGGTCTAGTTAGTTATGGTGTACGTCTATTGTTAATATGGTGTACGTCTATTGTTAATATGGTGTACATCTATTGTTAATATGGTGTACGTCTATTGTTAATATGGTGTACATCTATTGTTAATATGGTGTACGTCTATTGTTAATATGGTGTACATCTATTGTTAATATGGTGTACGTCTATTGTTAATATGGTGTACGTCTATTGTTAATATGGTGTGCATCTATTGTTAATATGGTGTACATCTATTGTTAATATGGTGTACATCTATTGTTAATATGGTGTACATCTATTGTTAATATGGTGTACATCTATTGTTAATATTGTGTACGTCTATTGTTAATATTGTGTACGTCTATTGTTGAAACTAATCTTGATGGTTCGACAGTACAGGCAAAAGACAAGCGAACGTATGCCTGGCGTAGTGTTTCTGGAGTGTTTCTGTGAGGTGGAGCCATGTGTCGTAAACGCCAGGCGCTCCTGATCGCTCGTACTGATGGTAGATTCGTTGGTAATCTAACCTAACCTACTAGACGAAGGTGAATTCTTAAAGGTACTTACGTTAATTTTTTAGGTTAATCAGTGACGTAAAACTCACTCAGGATACGATACTAAAGTGAATTCCCAAAAAAATCTCAAGTTAATTTTTTCCCGTAAGTGGAGGTCTTAGAGCGCATCTATACGCAATTTATTTCAGCTACGACTCAAAAATGAATTCCCAAAGGTTCGTAAGCTAAATATTTCACTTAACAAGAACCAGAAAAACGTAACTAAACGAATCACTATATATATTACAACTCAAAAAAATTAACTCTCAATATCCTTAACTTAAATTTTCCCTTAAAGTTACCCTCCCAAACCCCGCCCCTTAATTTCTCCATACTTAAAACTCCTTAAAGCTACGACACCAAGACGGAATTAGAAAAATGCAGTATATGTTAGATTTATCGTCCTAACTTGAGGAGATGTAAGAGGGTATCCATCTTCATCACTTTAGGCGACCACTCACGGCTGGCGGCTGATATTATACTGAGATTCTTACCAATGTTGTGAAGTGTTTATATAGATAGTGAGTGGTTCTTCGATGTCGTCTTGTGATCGGTAGAACTATTGTGTGTGAGAGAGAGAGAGAGAGAGAGAGAGTGTAACAAGGATGTATAAGTCCCAAGAGTTACACACACACACACACACACACATCTAAATTAAACAATAACCAATTAGAAGAAAAAATGGGCTATTAATGGGGTGATGGTACTGTTAATGGGGTGATAGTACTGTTAATGGGGTGATGGTACTGTTAATGGGGTGATGGTACTGTTAATGGGGTGATGGTACTGTTAATGGGGTGATGGTACTGTTAATGGGGTGATGGTACTGTTAATGGGGTGATGGTACTGTTAATGGGGTGATGGTACTGTTAATGGGGTGATGGTACTGTTAATGGGTTGATGGTACTGTTAATGGGGTGATGGTGCTAAGGGTGATGGTACTGTTAATGGGGTGATGGTACTGTTAATGGGGTGATGGTACTGTTAATGGGGTGATGGTACTGTTAATGGGGTGATGGTACTGTTAATGGGGTGATGGTACTGTTAATGGGGTGATGGTACTGTTAATGGGGTGATGGTACTGTTAATGGGGTGATAGTACTGTTAATGGGGTGATGGTACTGTTAATGGGGTGATGGTACTGTTAATGGGGGGTGATGGTACTGTTAATGGGGTGATGGTACTGTTAATGAGGTGATGGTACTGTTAAGGTGATGGTTCTCTTAATGGGGTGATAGTACTGTTAATGGGGTGATGGTACTGTTAATGGGGTGATAGTACTGTTAATGGGGTGATGGTTCTTAATGGGGTGATGGTACTGTTAATGGGGTGATGGTACTGTTAATGATGGTACTGTTAAAGGGGATGGTTCTCTTAATGGGGTGATAGTACTGTTAATGGGTGATGGTACTCTTAATGGGTGATGGTTCTCTTAATGGGGTGATGGTACTGTTAATGGGGTGATGGTTCTCTTAATGTGATACCTAATGGGTGATGGTACTGTTAATGGGGTGATGGTTTCTTAATGGGGTGATAGTACTGTTAATGGGGTGATGGTACCTTAATGGGGTGATGGTACTGTTAATGGGGTGATGGTACTCTTAATGGGGTGATGGTACTGTTAATGGGGAAATAGCGCTAATAATGGGGAGACATTTCATTATTGGGGAGATCAAATTTATAGGGTTAAAATAGATGAGCGATGAAAATGGGGAAATAGGGATAAATGGGAAGAAATTTGTATTAATGGGGAGAAATAATTATTAATGGGTGGATGTTGATATAATTGTAATTGGTCTTCGAATGCCAAATTGTGTCCATTAATAGGGGTGAGAGATTTTGAATGGGTAACACAGTAATAGGGAAAAACACCATCTAGGGAAATTTCACGCAATGGGGACTAATGGGGCAGTGAATGGGTGAATAATGGGGAAGCGAATAGGGAATCATTTACAGTTCACCTAATCGCCAATATTTTTTTTGTAATTTAGCTATGTCACAGAATTACAAATAATACATAATATATATCAGTAATTTCATTTATTTTACCTGTATATACTTTTAAAAGACTTGAGATCGTGGTTGTTGAATTTTGCGATCGACTGAAGTACCAATAATGTTAAGACGCCTGTCACTTGGCGCCGGTCCCAAATGTCGTACCGTACTACACTGGATGTACACATTCCTAACACCGCTGCCAAACTCTTTTTTTTCTTTTCCTCAATACCCACTAATGTCACGGCTATAACAGGTGAATGTAGGAACAAAACTTAAGTACGGAAGAGCAAGAAATATATTTTGACCTGTGGATGTGGAATAATATAGCGATTGGATGCGAAAATTATCAAAATAAAATTGAGCTTATTCAAAGAAAATGGAAGTTTATTAGGCGTAACTAATTAAGACAGGAACGAAACGATTATTATTATTATTATTATCATTATTATTATTATTGTTGTTGTTGTAGATATATCTTGTATTTGAAAATTGTACTTGTTCTATAATTCTACCTGTACTTTTATCTATACCTGTACCTGGGCTGTAGTTTCAGAATTAATAATAAAATATAAAGGATATCCGCTACACATCAGATCATTTTGGTTCGGTATTTTTTGCTCGTTGAACATCATATTCAGAATTCTGATTTAAAACAGAAACACATTTGGCATTGGACATATTGATACATTTTTGTCGAGTTAAAATGCTGGAGGTATTTGTCATGGGTACACGAGAGAGAGAGAGAGAGAGAGAGAGAGAGATCAAGTGTCCAACAGTTGCTGCCACCACCACCTTGACGGAGAGAGAGAGAGAGAGAGAGAGTCTTTGATGAGCTCCTCTTCAGTGTTCTCCACTTAAGGAACTCTGGTGGAGCTGCCTCTGCCCACCACATCTCTGCCCACCTATCCAATACCTTGTGATCCACCTGAGGCTGTAGTCATTGGTGGAGCTCTCTGGTATGTCAGGTCACCCAGAGTGTAAGGATAGTCTCATAAAACTCGACATATTGAAGGCTCGATTGGAGGTATCTATCCCTCGACCCTAGGTGTAGGTTTAAAGGGACCAGCCTTCACACGGGTCAAAGGGCGTCGGGAGTGTTGTTGGTGTGGCTGAGAGAGAGAGAGAGAGAGAGAGAGAGAGAGAGAGAGAGAGAGAGAAACCCTTACCTCTCAGAAAAAACAAGAAACTTTCATGATATGGGAAGAAGGGGGGGAGGGGGCGGGAGGAAAGGAGGAGGACGTGAGAAGGATTTAGGGAGGTGAGGGAAGGAGTGAGGGAGGAAGGAAGGGAGAGAGAGGGAAGGAGAAGAGAGTGGGAGGGAATTGAGGAGAAGATGTGGGAAGGAAGGAGAAGGGGGAAGGACTTGAGGAGGGGATTAGTGGAGAAGAGAGTAGGAAGGAATAGGGATGGAGGGACGAGGAAGGGAGAGGGAGGGAAGGGAAGGGAGAGGGAGGGAAGGGAAGGGAGAGAGAGGGAAGGAAAGAGTAAAAAGTTTGAAGGGTATCGGTGATAAAAAAGGAAGGTTGTGGCCGGTCACTTTACTAAACGATTTCCATCTTGTCCATTTAAAGAAGTTCACAACACTCTACTGTACCGCTCTAACCTCTGCTACATAATGCTCCTATACTATATAATGTTCCTACATAATGCTCCTACACTATAGAATGCTGCTACACTACATAATACTCCTACATAATACTCCTACATAATACTCCTACACTACATAATACTCATACATAATACTCCTACATAATGCTCCTACACTACATAATACTCATACATAATACTCCTACATAATACTCCTACACTACATAATACTCATACATAATGCTCCTACATAATGCTCCTACACTACATAATACTCCTTCACTACATAATGCTCCTACATGATGCTCCTACACTACGTAATACTCCTATACTACATAATGCTCCTACACTACTTAATACTCATACACTACATAATGCCTCTACATTATGCTCCTACATAATACTCCTACATTACATAATGCTACTACACTACATAATACTCATACACTACATAATGCCTCTACATAATACTCCTACACTACATAATTCTCCTACATAATACACCTATA
>NW_024725489.1:2358700-2411200 GCF_018991925.1 Homarus americanus | reverse complement strand
GAAACACAACAACAACTACAACCACTACAACAACACCAAAGGAACAACACATCAGGAAACACAATAACAACTACAACCACTACAACAACACAAAAGGAACAACACATCAGGAAACACAACAACAACTACAACCACTACAACAACACCAAAGGAACAACACATCAGGAAACACAATAACAAAAACACAACAACAACTACAACCACTACAACAACACAAAAGGAACAACACATCAGGAAACACAACAACAAAAACACAACAACAACTACAACCACTACAACAACACCAAAGGAACAACACATCAGGAAACACAATAACTACAACAACAACAACTACAACCACGACAACAACACAAAAGGAACAACACATCAGGAAACACAACAACAACTACAACAACAACAGTGAACAGTAAGACAAGGGAAGAACTAAAGACGTAACAAACTCACAACTATTTCGCGTCTCCAACTTTGTGAGGAGTTGAGAGTGTCTCCTATGTGTCTCCTATGTATTCCTGTGTCTCCTATGTATTCCTGTGTCTCCTATGTGTCTCCTATGTATTCCTGTGTCTCCTATGTGTCTCCTATGTATTCCTGTGTCTCCTATGTATTCCTGTGTCTCCTATGTGTCTTCTATGTATTCCTGTGTCTCCTGTGTGTCCTTGTGTCTCCTATGTGTCCTATGTCTTGTCTCCTGTGTGTCCTCCTATGTCTCCTGTGTTGTTCTTTTGTCTCCCATGTATCCTCGTGTGTCTCCTATGTATCCTTCTGTATCTCCTATGTGCCCTGTCTCCTGTGTCTCCTCCTGTGTCTTGTCTCCTAGATATTTCTGTGTCTCCTATGTGTCCTATCTCCTGTCTCCTGTGTTTCCTGTCTCCTATGTGTCCTTCTGTCTCCGCTGTCTCCTATGTGTCTTGCATCCTGTGTCTTCTGTCTTCCATGGTCTCCTAGTTTCCCTCAGTAGTGTCCTCCTAGTCTCCTACACCGCCTCTGTAGTGTCCTCCTGGTCTCCTATGTCTCCTACACCGCCTCTGTAGTGTCCTCCTGGTCTCCTATGTCTCCTCCGCCTACACGCTTCAGTAGTGTCATCCTGGTCTCATGTCTCCCACACCGCCCTGTAGTGTCCTCCTGGCCTCCTATCTCTCCTATACCGCCTCTGTAGTGTCCTCCTGGCCTCCATGTCTCCTATACCGCCCTGTAGTGTCCTCCTGGTCTCCTATGTCTCGTACACCGCCTCAGTAGTGTTCTCCTGGCTCCTATGTCTCCTACACCGCCTCTGTAGTGTCCTCCTGGTCCCTATGTCCCACACCGCTCTGTGTTCCTCCTGGTCTCCATGTCTCCCACCGCCCTGTAGTCCTCCTGGTCTCCTATGTCTCCCTACACCGCCTCTGTAGTGTCCTCCTGGCCTCCTATGTCTCCCTACACCGCCTCTGTAGTGTCCTCCTGGTCTCTATGTTCCTACACCGCCTCTGTAGTGTCCTCCTGGCTCTATGTCTCCCTACACCGCCTCTGTAGTGTCCTCCTGGTCTCCTATGTCTCCTACACCGCCTCTGTAGTGTCCTGGTCTTTGACCCTCTGTAGTGTCCTCCTGGTCTCCTATGTTCCACACCGCCTCTGTAGTGTCCTCCGGTCTCCCTATGTCTCCCACACCGCCTCTGTAGTGTCCTCCTGGTCTCCTATGTCTCCTACACCGCCTGTAGTGTCCTCCTGGCTCTATGTCTCCACACCGCCTCTGTAGTGTCCTCCTGGCTCCTATTGGGTTTGGTCTGTCTCCACCGCTGGGTTTGGTTGTCTCCAACCGCCTCTGTAGTGTCCTCCTGGTCTCCTACCCTCACAACATCACTTTAAATATACACTAAAATATGTTTATAGGACTATTACCCTGTAGGGAGGTGGTGGGGAGGGGGAGAGGTGAGAGGGAGGAAATGGGGAGGAAGAGGTGGGGGAGAGGTGAGAGGAGGAAATGGGGAGGGGAGAGGTGAGAGGGAGGAAATGGGGAGGGAAGAGGTGGGGAGAGGGAGAGGGAGGAAATGGGGGAGGGGAAGAGGTGAGAGGGGAGGAATGGGAGTGGGAAGAGGTGGGGAGAGGTGAGAGGGAGGAAATGGGGAGGAGAAGAGGTGGGGAGGGAGAGGAGGAAAATGGGGAGGGTGGAGGTGAGAGGGGAGGAATGGGAGGGGAGGGAGAGGAGAATGGGGAGGGGAGAGGTGTGGAGGAGGGAGGAAATGGGGAGGGGGAGAGGGGAGAGGGGGGAAATGGGGAGTGGGAAGAGGTGGGGAGAGGGGAGGGGAGAATGGGGAGGGGAGAGGGGAGGGGAGGAAATGGGGAGGGAAGAGGTGGGGAGAGGTGAGAGGGAGAATGGGGAGTGGGGAGAGGGAGGAGGAATGGGGAGGGGGGAGAGGTGAGAGGGAGGAAATGGGGAGGGGAGAGGTAGGAGGGGAGGAAATGGGGAGGGAAGAGGGGAGAAGTGAGTGGGAGGAAAGGGAGTCGGGAGAGGTGGGGAGAGGTGAGAGGGAGGAAATGGGAGTGAGGGGAGGAGGTGGAGAGGGAGGAAGGGGAGGGGAAGAGGTGGGGAGGTGACAGAGGAAATGGGGAGTGGGGAGAGGTGAGAGTGAGGAAATGGGGAGTGGGAAGAGGTGGGGAGAGGTGAGAGGGACGGTGGAGGAGGTGGGGAGATTGGGGAAGTGGTGGGGAGGTGTGGGAAGGTGGGGAGGATAGAACTATATCAACCAGCTGACCTCTTCCTCCTCCTCCCTCCCTCCTTGACTGACCTTTGACCTCTTAAGTGTCATGAGGAGATACTGTCATGACCTCGAGGCTGATGCAGATAGACGTGATCAGTGAAGTCAGTGTGTCTGTCTGTCTGTCTGTCTGTCTGTTAATCTGTGTGTTTGTGTGTTTGTAAGGTTTGTTTATCAGTCTAATCTTCTTGTTTATTTGCCTGTTTCTTTTCCTTTCTGTCTCTGTTTATTTATCTCTGCCTCGCCCATCCTCCCCCTCACCCCAGTAAGCATAGTCTTCCTCCACACTTTCCTCTACCTTTACCTCCTCCTCTTCCACCTCTTCCACCTCTCTTCCACTTCTTCCTCCACCTCCTCCTCCTCCACACCCAGTATAAACAACGTCACTGGTCCACATTTTTGGGTGGGGAGGGGGAGGGGTGGGAGGGGTGAGGTGGTGGGGAGGGGTGGGGAGGGTAGGAGGGGGTGGGGAGGGGTGGGGAGGTGGGGGGGAGTATGTTATAGTCGTCAGCTGTTTCCTCCTTCCTCCCATCATGCATCAGCTGTAAGGCCGCCTTTACCGCCACCTACACACACACACTTTTTTTTTTTTTTACTCACAGAAAAATTTCCCCTTTAATGCATGATCTGAAGCATCTCATTGGTCGGTGATCTGAAGCATCTCATTGGTCGGTGATCTGAAGCATCTCATTGGTCGGTGATCTGAAGCATCTCATTGGTCGGTGATCTGAAGCATCTCATTGGTCGGTGATCTGAAGCTTCTCATTGGTCGGTGATCTGAAGCATCTCATTGGTCGGTGATCTGAAGCATCTATTGGTCGGGGTTAGGTGTCATTGTGTGATTGGTGGTGATTTGAGGCATCTCATTGGTCGGTGATCTGAAGATCTCATTGGTCGGTGGTTTGGAGGCTGGTCGTGATTTGAAGCACTGGTCGGCAATTTGAAGCATCTCATTGGTCGGGGGTTTAGAGGTCATTGGTCGGTGATTTGAAGCATCTCATTGGTTCATAGTTTTGAAACAAAAGCAATACTGGTATATGATTGGTCTTTGATCTGAATACATGAGTACTGGCTAGTGATTGGTCCTTTCATTTTTATACATGCTTGGGACGTTTTATTATTCGTAAACATCCACGTAAGTACAACACACACACACACACACACACACACACACACACACACACACACACACACACACACACACACACACACACACACACACACACACACACACACACACACAGCACACACACACACACACACACACACACACACGAGACACACACACACACACACACACACACACACACACACACACACACACACACACACACACACACACACACACACACAGACACACACACACACACACAGACACACACACACACACACACACAGACACACACACACACACACACACACACACACACACACACACACACACACACACACACACACACACACACACACACACACACACACACACACACACACCACACACACACACACACACACACACACACACACACACACACACACAGACACACACAGACACACACACACACACACACACACACACACACACAGACACACACACACACACACACACACACACACACACACACACACACACACACACACACACAGACACACACACACACACACACACACACACACACACACAGACACACACAGACACACACAGACAACACACACACACACACACACAGACACACACACACACACACACACACACACACACACACACACACACACACACACACACACAACACAGACACACACACACACACACACACACACACACACACACACACACACACACACACACACACACGGACACACACACAGCACACACACACACACACACACACACACACACACAGACACACACACACACACACACACACACACACACACACACACACACACACACACACACAGACACACACACACACACACACACACACACACACACAGACACACACAGACACACACAGACACACACACACACACACACACAGACACACACACACACACACACACACACACACACACACACACACACACACACACACACACACACACACACACACACATGAGACATTAGTACAGTAACTTCCGAAATTACAGTAGTTACTTATGTGTAATGTGGCTGTGTTGTGAATGCTCGTTGCCGATTCGTGTTATTTTTCTTATTAATGTGACGTCGGTGCTCACATCTAGTTGTGTGTGTGTGTGTGTGTGTGTGTGTGTGTGTGTGTGTGTGTGTATTCATGTCAGTATCGTTTTTTTTATCTAGGTACTATAAAATTACTATATGGTAACTGTACCTCTTAGGCTCCTCCCACTGTCACATAAACTCCACCCACTTTCATCTTAGGCTCCACCCTCTTCAACTTTCTCTCCTCTTGTTGTTACTTTCATCTCTTCCACTATGATTCCACCCACTTTCCACTTGGTTCCACTTTTTATCACGTCTGCTCCACCCTCCTCCACTTAGGCTCCACTTACTATCATTTGGGATCCATTTAAGCTCCTCCTACTGGTTCTTAGGTTTCAGTATCAATTAGACCATGCCCACTATCTCCTTAGCTCCACCCACCACCATATTAGCTCCACCTACTACTGTATTAACTCCTCCCACTACCATATTAGCTCCACCCACCAACGTATTAACTCCACCCACCACCACTTGGGCTCCACCCACCAGGCTCCGTATTAACTCACCTCACCACTTAGGCTCCACCCACCAGGCCTATTAATTCCACTACCCACCACTTAGGCTCCACCCACCCACTAGGCTCCACCCCCCCAGGTAATGGATCACTGGGTTGATATATTCCAGCTCGACCTGCGTCACGTTTATGTTGCTGGGAATGGTGGTGGGTGTTTTATTGACGGTACACACTAATTTGTTGCCCTCCTCTCTCTCTCTCTCTGTCTCTCTCTCTGTCTCTCTCTCTTTCTGTCTGTCTCTGCATAATTTTCTCCCTTCTCAACCCCCTCCCCCCCCTCTCTCTCTTTTTCCACTCATTATTTCTCTCCTTTTTCTTCCTCTCAATCTCTCTTTTCTCTTCCCACCTCCCCTCTCTCTATCTCTTAATCTCTTTGTTGCTCTCTCTCTCTCTCTCTCTCTCTCTCTCTCTCTCTCTCTCTCTCTCTCTCTCTCTTTCCATGACGATGTTTGGAAGCCTCTCACCAACACTAGCTGCACGCCCTCCCTCCCTCATTTCTACTTCCCCTCTGACCCTTCCTCCCCTCTGACCCTTCCTCCCCCTCCTGACCCTTCCTCCCCCTCGCTCTGACCCTTCCTCCCCTCTCCTGACCTCTCCTTCCTTTCACCCCTCATCCTCCTTCCCTCCTCACCCCTCACCCCCCCTCCCTCTCCTGGCAGTGTGTACAACTCCTCTCCAGTAAATTGAATCAGGAGCGTCATCTTGCATGTAGCTCCGGTGCTTACCTAACGGTGTTTCTGGGGGAAGGAGAGAGGAAGAAGGAAGAGAGATGGAAGGTATAGGGAGATAAAGGTATGGAGGAGATAAAGAGGAAGGATTGAAGAGGAAGGAAGGGAGGGAGGAGGGAGATAAAAGGAGAGAGGGAGGGAGATAAAGGGAGGGAAGGAGGTAGGTAGGAGATAAAAAGGGAGAGGGAGAGAGGGAAGTAAAAGAGAAGTAGGTAGGTAGGGAGTAAAAGGGAGAGGAGGAGATAAAAGGGAGGGAGGGAGAGATGGAGGTAGGGAGATAAAGGTAGGGAGGGAGATAAAGAGGAAGGATTGAAGGAAGGAAGGGAGGGAGGTAGGGAGATAAAAGGGAGAGAGGGAGGGAGATAAAAGGGAGGGAGGGAGGGAGGGAGGATAGCCTGAAGGCCGCCAGGTCCTGTACTCTACCTGAGGTCATTAACAGAACGTCAAGGATTCACCTGTGTGTTGGTTGGTCACGAACGGTCGTCCTCGAGTGTCAAGTGCCACCTCCCCCCCTCCTGTCTCCCCACCTCTCCTCTGTCCTCCCCCTCCTGTCCTCCCCACCTCTCCTGTCCCTCCCCCTCCTGTCCTCCCCCACCTCTCCTCCTGTCCTCCCCTCCTGTCCTCCCCACCTCTCCCTGCTTCCTTCCTCCCCTCCTGTCCTCCCCACCTCGCCTCCCTGTCCCTCCCCCACCTCCCTTCCTGTCCTCCCCACCTCTCCCTCCTGTCCCCCCACCTCCCCTTCCCTGTCCTCCCCCACCTCCCTCCCTGTCCTCCCCCCTCCTGTCCTCCCTCTCTCTGTCCCCTCCCTGTCCTCCCCACCTCTCCTCCCCTGTCCTCCCTCCTGTCCCTCCCCACCTCCCTCCCCTGTCCTCCCCCTCCCCTGTCCTCCCCACCTCCCTACTGTCCTCCCCTCCTGTCCTCCCCCACCTCCCTTCCTGTCCTCCCCACCTCCTTCCTGTCCCTCCCCCATATCCCCTCTTCTTTTGTCTCCCCCCCTCCCCCTCATCACCCCCGGGCAGGGTCGTGTTACAGTGCCGGAGTTAACAGTTTAGATGGGTCATAAACAGTCATCTGCTGTTACATTGTCTGGGTGAAACTGTCCCTCGCTTGTATCCGGGTTACACTATCTCACAGGAACGCCGCTGCTGGCAAAAGAACCATTCGTCTGGCGTAGCCCTTGTAACCATATCACTGTTGGTTAAGGGGGAATACCACTGTTTGTTGTAAGAGAGCGCCAGTGCAGGCAGAAACCCGGTGAACGTTAGTCTGGCGTAGTCGTCGTAAGTATGTCATTGCAGGATTGTAAGAAATGCCAGTGCAGGCAGAAACCCGGCGAGCATTCATGTGGTGTAGTGTTCACAAACATGTCAGTGTGTGATGGAGGGGAACGCCAGACGCTGTTGTGTGCTGGTGCTGGCGATGTTTTTATGGTGCGGGTCTTTGAGAGTGTCAGAGTAAGAG
Organism: Homarus americanus; assembly: GCF_018991925.1. Lineage (NCBI taxonomy): Eukaryota > Metazoa > Arthropoda > Malacostraca > Decapoda > Nephropidae > Homarus > Homarus americanus. Next base: position 2,403,523 of record NW_024725489.1, on the reverse strand, counting down.
CTTCAGTGAGCGAGGTGAGTTACATCACCCCTTGGACCACATGGTGTGTGTGTGTGTGTGTGTGTTGGTCACCATTATACGACAATTTACTTAAGTGTCGACATAGGGAGCGTCCACCAACACGGCTCATGTTATATAACCCTTCCACCTGCCACCACCCTGCACCACCCTCCCACCACCACCACCACCCTGCACCACCACCACCACCACCACCCTCTCCACCACCACCACCACCACCCCCTCCCACCACCCCTCCCACACACACACCACCACCACCACCTACCTCTCCACACCACCACCACCACCACCTGCCCTCTTCCCACCACCACCACCCCTCTCCCCACCCACCACCACCCCCACATCCCACCACCCCTCTTACCCCCCTCCCCACCACCACCACCACACCACACCCACACACCACCCTCCCCACCACACCCCTCTCCCACCACCACCACCCCACCTACCCACACACACCTCCCCTGCCCCCACCCTCACACACCCCTCTCCCACCACCACCACCCCACCCCACCTCTCCCCACCACCCACCACACCCCACCACCCACCACCACCCACACACCCACCCCCCCTACCCCTCTTCACACCACCTCACACCACACCACCACCACCACCACCTCACCCACACCACCCTCCACCACCACCCCACCACCCTCTCACCACCCCTCTCCCCCCACCTCCCTACCCCTCTCCCACCCCTCACCACCCACCACCACCACCCACACACACCCCCTCTCCCCACCACCCCCACCACCACACCACCACCACCACCACCACCTCTCACACACCCCCACCACCACCACCACCTCCCCACCACCCCACCACCACCCCTCCCCCACCTGCCCCTCCCCACCACACACACCCCCACCCTCTCCCACCCACCCCCCTCTCACCCCCACCACCTCCCCCACACCACCCCTCACACCACCACCCTCACCACCACCACCACCACCACCACCACCCTCACCACCACCACCATCTCCCTCTCCACCACCACCACCACCAATTAGTACCTCTTATTATTATCATCATCATCATCATCATCATCATCACCATCATCATCATCATCATCATCACCACGCCCCCACTACGTACACAAGAGACCTATTGATTTACTCTTGACCAATACTTCGTCTACTCTTCCCTCCCATGGAAGGTTATCGGCAGGCCTACGCAAAAGATATCCTGCCTAAGGTAAAAACATTGTGGGCTCCTTTATACGCCTGATACGCATCCTTGTAGTACATGACGCAGTGTTGAGGGGGTGTGGTTGGTGCAGGTGTCAGTGTGTCATGAGAGTGTCAGGTGATTAAGATCGTCTATATGACACTTGGGTTGGCTAGAAGGATTAGGATTTTGTACACCTAACCTAACCTAACCTAACCTAACATAACAAACTTTACTCTAACCTAACGAAACCTTCCCTAACCTATCACGAACCTTACTTAATCATCCCTAACCTCAGCTAACGTAAGGTAACGTCAGCTAATGCAAGATAACGTCAGCTAATGCAAGATAACGTCAGCTAATGCAAGATAACGTCAGCTAAAGCAAGGTAACGTAAGCTAACACCAGGTAACGTCAGCTAGCGTGTTGGTGGTAGCTGAGTATCGACGCAGAGATCTTCAGAACACTTGTTGACCAACTATGTACACAAGGGCCAATACTTCGTCAGTTTCGGGAGGTTCTTTAATAAACGTTCTGCTACTGTGGTGGTGTAGTGTGGTGTAGTGTGGTGGTGTGTGGTGTAGTGTGGTGTAGTGTGGTGGTGTGTGGTGTAGTGTGGTGTAGTGTGGTGGTGGTGTAGTGTGTGGTGGTGTAGTGGTGTAGTATGGTGTGGTGGTGTAGTGTGGTGTAGAATTTTGTAGTGTGGTGTTGTGTGGTGTAGTGTGGTGTAGAGTGGTGTAATGGTAGTGTGGTGATGGTGTAGTGATAGTATGGTGACGGTATAGTGAGTATGGTGACGGTATAGTGAGTGTGGTGACGGTATAAGTATGGTGACGGTATAAAGAGTATGGTGACGATATAATGAGTATGGTGACGATATAATGAGTATGGTGACGGTATAGTGAGTATGGTGAGAGTATAGTGAGTATGGTGATGGTATAGTGAGTATGGTGACGATATAGTGGTGACGGTATAGTGAATATGGTGACGATATTATGAGTATGGTGACGGTATAGTGAGTATGATGAGGTATAGTGAGTATGGTGACGGTATAGTGATTATGGTGAGAGTATAGTGAGTATGGTGACGGTATGGTGACGATATAAGAGTATGGTGACGGTATGTTATTATATGATGTGTATTGTTATAGTTAAGATAAGTGTTTATTGTAATGATCTGATATAGTTTTGTTGATCGTGCCATAGTTTTGAATCGTTTTGCTTGACCTACATGTTGTTTTGACTTGCCACGTTTATTTGCTGATCCTGCTGTTTTTTACTGGTGACGTTATTGTTGAGTTGTTTCATGAGTTTGGTACTGTTTTGATAATTTGCTTACTATAGTTTTAAACTGCTACAGTTAGGTTTCGATGATCGTGAATGTGCTGTTTATCTAAGTATTGTTGTTATAATTTCATGAGGATTGTTATGACCTATAGTGAATTGGTTGATGACTACTGTGTTGTTGATTGTTATAGTTGAGGATTTATGACGTTTTTATTGTTATAATGGTGCCGACGATAAAATAACCAAGAGATACGTTCTAATAGGTCCATAAAGTAGTGTTGATGAGGAGTGGCCGCTACCAGTGACGCATATCGATCTACAGGATGGTCGATCTACAGAGGGTCGATCTACAGGAGGTCGATTCAGGAGGGTCGATCTACAGGAGGGTCGATCTACGGGAGGTCGATCTACAGGAGGGTCGATCTACAGGAGGGTCGATCTACAGGAGGGTCGATCTACAGGAGGGTCGATCTATAGGAGGGTCGATCTACAGGAGGGTCGATCTACAGGAGGGTCGATCTGAAGGGTCGATCTAGAAGGGTCGATCTACGGAGGGTCGATCTATAGGAGGGTCGATCTACAGGAGGGTCGATCTATAGAAGGTCGATCTACAGGAGGGTCGATCTACAGAAGGTCGATCTACAGGAGGGTCGATCTACAGGAGGGTCGATCTACAGGAGGGTCGATCTACGGGAGGGTCGATCTACAGGAGGGTCGATCTATAGGAGGGTCGATCTACGGGAGGGTCGATCTACGGAAGGGTCGATCTATAGGAGGGTCGATCTATAGGAGGGTCGATCATAGGAGGGTCGATCTGCAGGAGGTCGATCTACAGGAGGGTCGATCTACAGGAGGGTCGATCTATAGGAGGGTTGATCTACAGGAGGGCCATCTACAGGGGTCGATCTACAGAGGGTCGATCTACAGGAGGGTCGATCTACAGGAGGTCGATCTACAGGAGGGTCGATCTACAGGAGGGTCGATCTACAGGAGGGTCGATCTACAGGAGGGTCGATCTACAGGAGGGTCGATCTACAGGAGGGTCGATCTACAGAGGGTCGATCTAAGGAGGGTCGATCTACAGGAGGGTCGATCTACAGAGGGTCGATTCTACGGAGGGTCGATCTACAGGAGGGTCGATCTACAGGAGGTCGATTCACAGGAGGGTCGATCTACGGGAGGGTCGATCTACAGGACGGATGGAAGGAGGACGGAGGGGGAGGTAGGTGAAGGGGCATGGATGATGAAGGAGAGGGGGGTAGAGAGGTAGGGAAGAGGAGGATTAAAGGAAGGAGGAAGGATCAGAGGAAGGTAGGGACGGAGGGAAGGGGGAGGAGGAAAAGGCTGGAGAAATCTGTCCTTATAATCTTAAACTTATATCAGGGGTTAGATTAGGTTAGATTTGGTTAGGGTTAGGTTAGGGTTTGGTTAGGTTTGGTTAGGTTTGGTTAGGGGTTAGGTTAGGTTAGGTTTGGTTAGGTTTGCTAGGTTAGGTTTGGTTAGGTTTGGTTAGGTTAAGTTTGGTTAGGTTTGGTTAGGTTAGGTTCGATAACTGATACATTAACGTTAAATCAGTGTTAGGTTCAGGCGAGACAGTCAGGAGAGTTAACTGGTGCCTAAACTGTCGCGGTAATGACTGTATTGGACTGTCTGTTCTACCTGATACTGTCTCCTGCTGTTATTGTGATAGTGGTGGTGGTGGGGGTGGTGTTGATGGTGGTGGTGGTGGTGGTGTTGATGGTGGTAGTGGTGGTGATGGTGGTAGTGGTGATGATGTTGATGGTAGAGTGGTGGTGGTAGGGTGGTGGCCCCTGCTGCCCCCACCCCCCACTACAAACGCTCACTACCACGCTCACCCCCACTACCACGTCACCTCACTACCACGTCACCCCCACTACCACGCTCACCCCCACCCACGTCACTCCCCACTACCACGTCACTCCACTCCACTACCACATCACCCCCACTACCACGTCACCCCTGACACCACCACAGTCACTCCCTCACCACCACGTCCCCCCCCACCACCACCAACCCCCCACTACCACTGCCCTCCCCCCACACCACCCCCCACTACCACGTCACACCTCACTACCATCCTCACCCTCACCATCCCTCCCCTCACCACGTCACTACCACGTCACTCACTACCACACCCCTCCCCTCACTACCACATCACCCTCACTACCACGTCACTCCTCCCCTTCACCACCACGTCCTCCCCCCTCACCACCACGTCACTCCACTCCTACCACGTCCTCCCCCTCACTACCACGTCACCCCCCTCACTACCACGTCACCCCCCTCACTACCACGTCACATCCTCCCCTCACTACCCTCACGTACCACGTCACGTCACTCCACTACCACGCCTCTCCTCACTACCACGTCCTCCACCTCACTACCACGTCACTACCATCACTCTCACTTCCCCTCAGCCAACAATCAGATTTTCCACTTGACATGAGGTAACTTAATCCTGTGATGGTAACGAGGAACTCCCCTATCCTCTCCCTTCCTCCCTCTTCCCTACCCCTCCCATCTCCCCCCCCTCCCATCTTTCCTCCTCCTCCCTCCTCCCCCCTCCCTTATCCTTCCTCTTTTTCCCCTTCCCCTTCTTTTACATCTTATCTTTTCTCCTCCCCTTCCTTTTTCCCTCTTCTTCCTTACCCTCTTATCTCTTTCCCCTCCCTTCCTCTTCTTCCCCCTCCTGTTCTCCTCTTTCTCTTACCCTCCCTTTCTCTTCCCTGTTCCTCCCTCCCCTTCCCCCCCTCTCCCCTCCTATTCTCTCACCACCATAACCTTTACACTCCTTCCAACGCCACTGCAGGCAAGCCGGGCGATCATTCGTCAGGCGTAACTTCTGCCAGAGAGGTGAAAAGTACGCCTGGCGCTACTGATTATGAAACACACACACACACACACACACACACACACACACACACAACACACACACACACACACACACACACACACACACACAACACACACACACACACGCACACTCTCTCTCTCTCTCTCTGTGTGTCCCGTCATAGTGGCTCCAGAGACGGGGGCATTAAAGTGCTAAGCCTCTCCGGTCTTTATGAATCAATCACCCGCCATTTTTGGACGGCTAAATCACCCTTAAAGCTCAGTGTGTCTTAAGAGGTGTCAGCCCCACCCCCAGTGCGTCATCATCAACACCAACAACGTTCTCAAAAGGTTTTAATTTTTCCAGAATTTTTATATATTTTTTTTTTACCTGGAAGAAAATATTATTGAACTTATCTGAACATTCTGGTCTTAGGGTGAACATTGACGCCATTTTGTTCACTGTCTTTGTATCGTTGCCTTAGTGGGTTAGGTTAGGTTAGGTTAGGTTGGGTTGGGTTGGGTTGGGTTAGGTTAGGTTAGGTTAGGTTAGGTTCTTGCATCTCCAGTTAGGGGGGAGGGAAGAGGGAGAGTTGAGAGAGGGGAGTGGAATAAGGGAGTTAAGGGAGAGGGAGGGTGCAGAAAGAGGGAGGGGGAAGGGTTGAGGGAGAGGGTAGAGGGATGATTTAAGGGAGAGTTGATGGAGGGATGGAGGTAGGGAAGTTAGAGGGAGGGAGAGGGAGGTAGGGAGAGGGAGGTAGGGAGAGGGAGGTAGGGAGAGGGAGAGTAGGGGAGAGGGAGGTAAGGAAAGTTAAGGGAAAGTTGATGGGAGAAAGGGGTAGGGAAGTTAGGGGAGGAAGGAGGGAAAGTTGGGGGTGGGCAAAGTTTATTAATGGGGGTTAGGGGAAGTGGAGGGGGGGAGGAAGGAGGGGTATGGAAGGAAGGGAGAGGAAGGGAGAGGGAGAGGGAGGGAGGTGAAAACTTAACTCAGGCACCACTAGAGGCCTCCACAACTTTAAGAAGAGAATTGATACAAAAGTTAAAACTCGGTCAACTGGGAAATCTGGTGGTTCATTAGTGACCAAAATCCCTCACACTATATTGTCTTCACGTACAGGAAGCGGGGGGAGGGAGGGGGGAGGAGGAGGAGAGGAGGCAAGATAGTGTTATCCTCGTAGAAGTTCCATTAGGTCGAGATCCATCGGCAAAGAGGTGGTGGTGGTGGTAGGGGGAAGAAAGTGTTATCCCGGTAAAGAGGTGGTAGGAAGGGGGTAGGTAGGGAAGAAAGTGTTATCCTCGTAGAAATTCCATAAGGTCGAGATCCCCGGAGTATTGTGTGGGTGATGACGACCTTATTGATTACCTTGAAGAACTGGGTAGAGCTGAAACACATACTGTACCTTGGTCGCCTTTGTTTACCTTCTACAAGTCTCTGATTGGTTGAGTCTATATCAAGGTATGTGATTGGTTGAGTCCACGTGAGTCCACCACCTCCTCCTCCTCTTCCTCTTTCACCTCCTCCTCCTCCTCCACCTCCACCTCCTCCTCCTCCTCCCCCTCCCAGTCACCTCTCTTCTCTTCCACCTCCTCCTTCCACCTCTTCCTCCTCCACCTCCCTCCTCCTTCCACCTCTTCCTCCTCGACCTCCTCCTCCTCCACCGCCTCCTCTACCCTCTTCCACCTCCTCCTCCTCCTCCTCCACCTCCTCCTCCTCTTTTCCACCTCCCTCCACCTCCTCCTTCCTCCCTCCTCCTCCTCCTCCCAGTCACCTCTTCTCCACATTTTATCTTCTTCAGTATTTAACTTCCAGGAGGTTCACAACCTGGCCACGCCACAAAAACACACACTAGGGCCCTGTTTCTCCTGTGGGGGAGGTATTTGACACAGTCATTTCTTGACACACCTTTTTGCTATGTATAGAGCAGTGTGTGTGTGTGTGTGTGTGTGTGTGTGTGTGTGTGTGTGTGTCGCCCACCTCCGCCCATCACTGCTTATCACCACCCACTACTACTACCGCCCGCCCACCACCCACAATCACTGCCTGCCACTACCACCACCCACGACAGCCCATCACTACACACCGCCCACAGCGAGGTAGAAGCTGGCGAGTGACAGTAATCTTGTTTCTCGCTTGATAGGTCAGATTAATACTGTCTCTCCAGAACCACGACACAGGTTGATAAAGGAGAGAGAGAGAGAGAGAGAGAGAGAGAGAGAGAGAGAGAGCCAACATATGTTTGTATTTTTACGTGTATGTAATAATAATAATAATAAACGGTTTATTAATAGAGTTGCAGCCGGTGGCTGAAATTATACAATCTTACATTTGATTTAGACAATGATATGCGTTGAATATATTTACAGAGCTGTACAGTACATAAATCAGGAGTTGTTTATTATTTTAACAATAGATGGGATGATGCTGTTCTTATATCTATCAGTGCGGGCTCTTATGGGCTGAATTTTGTTGTAGTGGCGGACTGCGCGAGGTGTATGTCTGTACTGTATGTCTGTACTTTATGTGACTCCATCTACCCAGCAGTAATTAGGAACCTGGATGTTAATCGATTTGCGGATCGTGTTCTGGGGTAATGGTTAGCCAGTGCAGTTGGCGAGTTGTCCGGTCTTCTCGGACTATTCCTTCACACTGGATCATGCAGCTCGTTAACTCAGGGTGTGGTTGTTGAGTTGGCGACAGTTTCTACACCTTAAACACTGGGTCATGCAGCTCGTTAACTTAGGGTGTGGTTGTTGTGTTGGCGACAGCTTCTACACCTTAAACACTGGGTCATGCAGCTCGTTAACTTAGGGTGTGGTTGTTGTGTTGGCGACAGCTTCTACACCTTAAACACTGGGTCATGCAGCTCGTTAACTTAGGGTGTCGTTGTTGTGTTGGCGACAGCTTCTACACCTTAAACACTGGGTCATGCAGCTCGTTAACCTAGGGTGTGGTTGTTGTGTTGGCGACAGCTTCTACATCTTAAACACTGGGTCATGCAGCTCGTTAACTCAGGGTGTGGTTGTTGTGTTGGTGACAGCTTCTACATCTTAAACACTGGGTCATGCAACTCGTTAACTTAGGGTGTGGTTGTTGTGTTGGCGACAGCTTTACACCTTAAACACTGGCCGCGCAGCTCGTTAACTTAGGGGTGTCGTTGTTGTGTTGGCGACAGTCACACTCTAAACAACTGGGTCAGTGCAGCTCGTTAACCTAGGGTGTATGTTGTGTTGGCGACAGCTTTACATCTTAAACACTGGGCCGCAGCTCGTTAACCAGGGTGTGGCTATGTTGGTGACAGCTTTTACATCTTAAACACTGGGGTCATGCAACCTGTTAACTTAGGTGGTTGTGTTATGACAGCTTCTACACCTTAAACACTGGGTCATGCAGCTCGTTAACTCAGGGTGTGGTTGTTGTGTTGGCGACAGCTTCTACACCTTAAACACTGGGTCATGCAGCTCGTTAACTCAGGGTGTGGTTGCTGTGTTGGCGACAGCTTCTACACCTTAAACACTGGGTCATGCAACTCGTTAACTCAGGGTGTGGTTGTTGTGTTGGAGACAGCTTCTACACCATAAACACTGGGTCATGCAACTCGTTAACTCAGGGTGTGGTTGTTGTGTTGGAGACAGCTTCTACACCATAAACACTGGGTCATGCAGCTCGTTAACTCAGGGTGTGGTTGTTGTGTTGGCGACAGCTTCTACACCTTAAACACTGGGTCATGCAACTCGTTAACTCAGGGTGTGGTTGTTGTGTTGGCGACAGCTTCTATACCTTAAACACTGGGTCATGCAACTCGTTAACTCAGGGTGTGGTTGTTGTGTTGGCGACAGCTTCTACACCTTAAACACTGGGTCATACAGCTCGTTAACTTAGGGTGTGGTTGTTGTGTTGGCGACAGCTTCTACACCTTAAACAAATTCACGCCTAGGTGGCCCCTGGGCTGACCATCCTTGTATGTACGTATGTATGTATTTACGAGTATGTATGTATGTATGTATGCATGTATGTATAATCATAAAACACACACGCATATAATAAACACATCAGTTATATAATTATCACATGAAAACCTCCCATAGAAAAATAATACCAAATCAATTTACATGGAAAAAAAACTCCATCAGCTCACCTCACTTCGCCTCTATAACTATGATGGAAATATATTTTTTTCTCCCTCTCTCTCGCTCCCGAAAATAGATTTTAGCCACCAAACTGAAACAGGTCATTTGCATAACATTCACCACAACACCACCACAACAACACAAATCCATTACCTCTAAAACTTACTCAATTTTTTTGTTGCTGTTGTTATGCTTGTGTTCCCCTTCCTGGGATGGTCTCTTGGGTTTGTGTTAGTCTGTATGTTCGTTTATCCGTCCGTCCATCCATCCATCCATCCATCCATCCATCCATCCATCCATCCATCCATCCATCCATCCATCCATCCATCCATCCATCCATCCATCCATCCATCCATCCATCCATCCATCCATCCATCCTGGGGTTATAACTTCAACAAATATTAATGGATTTTCACCTAATTTGTTTTGTGTATGTATGGGGACAAGATGGCTGACGAGTTATATCAATGATTCTGTGGGTATTGTGGAGAGTTGTGGCCCCTTAGAGTGAGAGGGAGGTGGGGGTGAGAGGTGGGGGAGTGAGAGGAGAGTGAGAGTGAGAGGGGGAGTGAGGAGAGTGGGGAGTGAGAGTGGGGGTGAGAGTGGGTGGGGGTTGAAGGGAGGGTTGGTGATTGAGAGGGAGGTGGGTGATTGAGAGGAGGGTTGATGATTGAGAGGGGGAGGGAGTGGGGATGGAGGGGCAGGTTTGGTGTGAATGAGAGGAGGTGGGTGATTGAGGCGGAGGGTTGAGGAGGGAGGGTTGGGTGTATGAGAGGGATCGATTGGGGTTGAGGAGGAGGTTGGGGGTTGAGAGGGAGGGTTGGGATGGAGAGGAGCGGGTTGGTGAATGAGGAGGAGGTTGGTTGTGGAGGAGGTTGGTTTTGAGGAGGGTTGGGGATGGAGGCGCGTTGGGATTGAGAGGGATCGATTGGTTGGAGGGTGGGGATTGAGGAGGGAGGGTTGGGGATGGAGAGAGGGCGGGTTGGTGAATGAGAGGGAGGGTTGGTGATTGAGAGGGAGGGTTGGGGAGTTAGAGGAGGGTTGGGATTGAGGGGAGGGTTGGGGTTGGAGGGAGGGGGTTGGGGATGGAGAGGGAGGGGTTGGTGATGAGGGAGGTGGGATTGAGAGGAAGGGGTTGGGATTGAGAGGGAGGGTTGGTGATTGAGGAGGGAGGGTTGGTGATTGAGAGGAGGGTTGGGGGATGGAAGGGGTTGGGATTGAGAGGGAGGGATTGGGGATTGAGGAGGAGAGTTGGGGATTGAGAGGGAGGGTTGGGGATGGAGGGAGGGGTTGGTGATTGAGGAGGGAGGGTTGGTGATTGAGAGGGAGGGGTTGGGGAGGGAGGGTTGGGATTGGAGGAGGTTGGGGATTGAGAGGGAGGGTTGGGGATGGAGGGAGTGGGTTGGTGATGATAGGGAGGAGTGGGGTTGAGAGGAAGGGGTTGGGATTGAGGAGGAGGTTGGTGATTGAGAGGGAGGGTTGGTGATTGAGAGGAGGGTTGGTGATTGAGGAGGGAGGTGGGTGAGAGGAGGGTTGGGGTGTGGGGACCTGTACCTCACCAGAATATTTGTTGTGGTTATGTCTTGTTTGTTTTTATTTCTCTCGTCCATTTTTCTTCTTCTCCTTTCCTCTTTATTTCTCATTTATTAACTTCTCTTTTCTTCTGTTTCCATTTACTTCTTCCTTTTCTTTATCCTCGAGTTTCTTCTACCCTCCTCCTCCTCCCCCTCTTCCTTTTTCTTCCATTCTTTTTCTATTCCTTCTTCTGTCTCATTCTCATTCTTCTCTTCCTGTTCCTCCTTCCCTCTCACTCTTCCCCTTTCTCTTCATTTCTCCTCTCCTCTTCCCTATCTTCTCTCCTCCTCTTCCTTCTTCACACTCTCTCCTTCTCCTCCTCCTCCTTCTTCCTCCTCCTTCACCTTCTCCAGTCCTCCATATCCACCCACCTTCTTTCCTTATTGGAAGAACAAATACTTATAATGTATACAGCCTTAACAACATCAACCTAGAGAAGTCGACTTGTGAAAGAGACCTGAGGGTACTTGTAAAGCCGGACCTACGGCCTGAAAACAGTGCGCTAATGTTCGAAATAAGGCAAACAGAGTATTGGGTTTTATATCTAGAAGTGTAAGTAACAAGAGTGCAGAGGTCTATTGCAACTATATCTTGCGCTAGTCACGCCACATCTGGATTATGCGGTTCAGTTCTGGTGCCCTTATTATAGAATGGACATCAATTCACTAGAGTCGGTGCAGCGAAGAATGACAAAAATGATTCCGGACTTAGAAACCTTCCATATCAGGATAGGCTAAAAGCCTTTGCATTCCCTAGAAGACTAAGAGTGCGGGGAGATATGATAGAAGTATTTAAGTGGGTGAAAGGAATCAATAAAGGTGATATAGATAAAGTTCTTATAATATCCGAGCAGGATAGGACTCGGAGTAACGGATTCAAGTTGGATAAGTTTAGGTTTAGGAAGGAGATAGGAAGAAACTGGTTCACAAATGAGGTTGGTGGACGAGTGGAACAAGCTTAACAACTTTGTAGTAAGTGCGAGACTCTGGAAAGTTTCAAAGGAGGCTAGATAGATTCATGGATGATAGAGAGTGGTAGTAACTCTCGACAGGAGCTGCCATGCACAGGCCAATCGGCCCTTTGCAGACTCCTTATTTTCTTATGTTCTTATGTTCTCTACTCCCTTCTTCCCTTCTCCTTTATTCTCCTATCGTCTTCCTCTCTCTTTCCCCTTCCATTTACTCCCATCTCACCTCTCTAGTCCCTATCCTCTTTTCACCCCTCCCACTCCCTTCTCCTCTCTCACTTCCTTACCCATCTCCTCCTCTCCCTCTCCCCTTTCTTCCCCTCACCTCTTCTCTCCGTCTCCCCTTTCTTCCCCTCACCTCTCCTCCTCTCCCTTTCTCCCCTCTTCCCTCCCATTTTTCCCATTTCACCTCCCTTATCCTCCCCTTTAATCCCCTCCCCTTTAATACCCTCCCCGTTCCCCTCCCTCTACTCCCTTCCCTCCCCTCCCCTCCCTCCTTAGCCTCAGGTGTGTCAGACAGGTGTCCCCGGGGACTGATCTCATTAAAAGGCTGAGGTCCCCGACACCTCCACCACCTGGGCTCTCTCTCTCTCTCTCTCTCTCTCTCTCTTCAGTTATCTTACTCTTGTCTTCTCTCCTTCCTTGCTTACTTCTTCCCTCCTTTTTCCTTCCTTCCTTCCTTCCTTTAACCCTTTCTTCTTCCTTCCATCTATCCTTCCTTCACTAAAAAGGCAAGAAAAGAACCATCTCCCGTTCCTCCTCGTTCGTTCGTTCGTTCGTTCGTTCCTTCCTTCCTTCCCTCTTCCTTCCTTTCTTCCCTCCTCCTTGGGTCTTACTTGGACTTGAAGTTGTGGGTTTTCTGATAACAAAATTACTTTCTAGTTTAATTAAGAAAAGGCGTATGAGAGAGAGAGAGACTTTTTAATGTATAAGTTTTCTTGAATATGTTACACAACTCTCTCTATCTCTCTCTCTGCCCTCTCTTTATCTCTCTCTCTCTCTCTCTCTCTCTCTCTCTGGTTAACTGATTTTTTCTCTCTATTTAATTATCATAATCTCTTCTTTCTCTTTCCTTTAGTAATTTTTTTTCTCTTTCTTTCTCTCTCTCTCATCCACTCATTTTTATCTTTTTTATTTAATCTCTTTTTATCTCTCATTTTTAATTATACCTTTACTTTATTCTCTTTCTCCCTCTTCCACTTTTGTCTCTTTTTTGTCTCTCTCTCCTAAACCTTCTCCTATACTCAATTTATTTATTTTCTCTCTCTCTCTTTCTCGTCCCCCTTTCTCTCTTTATGGCTCTCTTTCATTCTTCCCCTCTTTCTCTCTTTGTCTCTGTCTGTCTATTTCTGTCTTTCTGTCCTTCTCTCTGTGTGTGTCTGTCTTTCTCTCTCACTCCTATTCCTTCTTCATTATCTCTCCCCCACTCTGTCTCTCTCTCTCGTCCTTCCCTCTTTGTCATTTCCTATCTCGTTCTCTCTCATTCTCCCCCTCTCTCTCTCGTTTCCGTCTCTTTCTCGTCCTATTCTCTTTCTCATCTCCTGCCACTCTCCCTCTCCACCCTCTCTCTCTCTCTCTCTCTCTCTCTCTCTCTCTCTCTCTCTCTCTCTCCTTTATCAACCTGTGTCGTGGTTCTGGAGGCAGTATTAATCTGACCTATCAAGCGAGAAACAAGATTACTGTCACCCGCCAGCTTCTACCTCTCTTGTGGGCGGTGTGATGTGGTTAGAGGACGGAACATACATACATACATACATACATACATACATACATACATATATACATACATACATACATACATTCATACATACATACATACATACATACATACATACATACATACATACATATATATATACATACATACATACATACATACATACATACATACATACATACCTTAATTATTGTATGGTAACGGTCAAGTTGTGGTCAATAAACAGTGTGATCCAATCGGCGGGACGGGGTGCGACAAATAACATGGCATTTCTTGTTTGTGAGAGTTTCCCCCTAAAGGAATTAATTACTCCCATTGAAAGAAAACGGGAATTTTGATTAAATTTATATCCCCATCAGATTAGGTCAAATTTGATCGAAGACCTTCACATTCTCTTGACGTCTCTTTCTCTTACATTTTCTTTATCTCTCACTCATTTTCTCTCTCTCTCCCGATTTCTGCCGAACAACGTATCCATCTAATTAGCTCTCTCTCTCTCACTCTCTCTTACTGTCTTTAACCAGTTGTCAATTCATCTTGTTCTCTCTGTTTATTTATCTGTTGTCTATCTTCTACATTCTCTCTCTCTCTCTCTCTCTCTCTCTCTCTCTCTCTCTCTCTCCTCTCTCCTCTCCTCTCCTTCAGATTACTAACAACAAAAACTCTCCAGCTTTCAATAATTACGTCTCAATATCCTTTTTTCTGGTTATTGGAGACAAATTCAAAATGAACACGTGATGCAAAAACTCAGGTGTGGGTAAGGGGTGTGTTCCTCAGGAGTGTTGGGGTGTGTTCCTCAGGGGGTGTTGGGGTGTGTGCCTCAGGGGTGTTGGGAATTGTGTTCCTCAGGGGTATTGGGTGTGTTCCTCAGGGGTGCTTGGGTGTGTTCCTCGGTGTTGGGTGTGTTCCTCAGGGGTGCTTGGGTGTGTTCATAGGGGGTGTTGGGGTGTGTTCCTCAGGGGTGTTGGGGTGTGTTCCTTAGGGGTGTTGGTGTGTTCCTCAGGGGTGTTGGGGTTTGTTCTCAGGGGTGCTGTGTGTTCCTCAGGGGGTGTTGGGGTGTGTTCCTCAGGGGTGTTTGGGTGTGTTGGGGTGTGTTCCTCAGGGGTGTTGGGTGTGTTCCTCAGGGGTGTTGGGGTGTGTTCCTCAGGGGGCGTTGGGGTGTGTTTCCTCAGGGGTGTTGGGGTGTGTTCCTCAGGGGTGTTGGTGTGTTTCTCAGGGTGCTTGGGTGTGTTCCTCAGGGGTGTTGGGGTGTGTTCCTCAGGGGGTGTTGGGGTGTGTTCCTTGGGGGTGTTTGGGTGTGTTCTCAGGGGTGTTGGGGTTTGTTCCTCAGGGGTGCTTGGTGTGTTCCTCAGGGGTGTTGGGTGTGTTCCTCAGGGGTGTTTGGTGTGTTCTCAGGGGTGTTGGGGTGTGTTCCTCAGGGGTGTTTGGGTGTGTTCTCAGTGTTGGGGTGTGTTCTGGGGGCGTTGGGGTGTGTTCCTCAGGGGCGTTGGGTGTGTTCCTCAGGGGTGTTTGGGTGTGTTCTCAGGGGTGTTTGGGTGTGTTCCTCAGGGGTGTTGGGGTGTGTTCCTCAGGGGCGTTGGGGTGTGTTCCTCAGGGTGTTTGGGTGTGTTCCTCAGGGGGTGTTTGGGTGTGTTCCTCAGGGGTGTTGGGGTGTGTTCCTCAGGGGGCGTTGGGGTTTGTGTTCCTCAGGGGGCGTTGGGGTGTGTTCCTCAGGGGGCGTTGGGGTGTGTTCCTCAGGGGTGTTTGGGTGTGTTCCTCAGGGGGTGTTGGGGTGTGTTCCTCAGGGGGTGTTGGGGTGTGTTCCTCAGGGGGTGTTTGGGTATGTTCCTCTCTCACTGCGTCTGTCTTTGTCTCTCACCTGTCTCTCACTCTCTCCCTCCCCTTTATTGGCTCTCTCATACGCACCGTACGGTATAATCTGTAGTGGTGAATATTAATGTAATCCAATTGTGGCTTGAGAAGTGATGCAGACAGGGGACGGAGAGAGAGAGAGAGAGAGAGAGAGAGAGAGAGAGCATCATCAGTGAAGCAGCTCAGGCAGACAACAGGCCAACACCTCAGAGGAAGACCTCAAAAATAAGAGCGTTATTGAAGGATCTTGGTCGGGGACTTCAGTCAAGGATTATGGAGGACTCCAGAGAAGGAACCCTGAGTAGGATCCCGGAGTAGGACCCCGGAGAAAGACCTTAGAGAAGGACGTCGGAGGGCTTCGGAGAAGGACCTCAGAAAAAGTGTGCCATTGAAGGACTTACTGGAAAGATGTCAGTGAAGGATCTCAGAGGAGGACCTGGCGAAAAAGACTTGTAGTCCCGTACCATTAAAAAAACACGCCATTATGAGCATTCAATAGCGCCAGGCGCTCTCCTTCACCCCGTAATGATCACAAGTTTATGTACTCAACGCCAGGCGAACGTTTGCCGCCTTTTCTACAATTAGTGGCCACTATTCCGTGCTGGCCACAATGCCACTCCAATGGAAGGTTCGCCGACACGGGAAATCAACAGCGTCTGGCGTTCTTCTCCCCCTTAAATTGACACGGTGCAGGAAGCTATACTAGACTACGCCAGACGATCGTTAATTGGCTTGACTAGAGTGACACTCTTGCTGCACGAGGCGTCAGTGTTGACGTTACGGTAGAGTCTTAGAAAAACCTTGACGTCATCTTGGCAGCCATCTTAAGTGAACCAGGTATCTCCTCGGTACTAACCTCGGGGGGGGGGGTGTAACATAAACGAAGCCTAACGTAATCTAACCTGACCTGACCAGTACCGTGAGTGGGTGGAGGATAGGGGTTGGGAAGAGAGGGGGGGAAGGGAAGGGGAGGGACTGTGGGGATAGGGGCTGGAGATGAGAATGGGGGAGGAGGATGGGGCTGAGCACGAGGACTGGGGATAGAGACTAGGGATGGCAGGGGGACAAAGGCTGGGGATAGGGGTCTTTGGGGGGGAGACGGAGTAATCCCCAGGTGGCGGGTTCTTTGTGTCATCTGCAAGTGGCACTAAAACACCCTGACGGACATGTTTACCCTTCCCACGACCAAGGGGGTGGAGGGGTGGGGGAGGGGGTAGAGAAGACGAAAACAGTCATGAGGGAAGAGAAGAATGGAGAGGAGAGAATGGATAGATAAATAGGTGGACAAGCACACAAATAACAAATAAACATTCTTCTGATACACACACACACACACACACACACACACACACACACACACTACCACACGACAGTCGACAAACAACTCATATAGGAACACGTAATAAAATGCGGGTGCTGGAGAGGAAAGGAGTTTTATGACCCACTACTGCCCATCCATCCACCCATCCATCCATCCACCCATCCACCCATCCATCCACCCATCCACCCATCCATCCACCCATCCATCTATCTATCTTATGGTCAATGTCTGTCTGTCTCTGTCTTCCTCTGTATTTTTCTCTTTCTCTCACTTACTTTCTCATACTTCATCTCTTTCTTTTTCACTCAATTTCACCCATTCTCTCACTCTTACTTTCTTTTATTCACTGTCTCTCTCTTCACCCATTGTCTCACTCTATTACACCCATCGACTCTCTCTCTCTCTCTCTCTCTCTCTCTCTCTCTCTCTCTCTCCAGGTAATTTAAAAACTTTGGCCCACAATTGTAGTCAAAACAAAACCCCTCCCGTAAAAAAAAAATTTCATTCCCCCAAAATTAGCGGACATTTAAAACTGGCGGGGCAATCAGGAAGTAACAATTACGACTCTCGTTTGACTGCCACGGATCCCGCCCGACACAGCTGTTTTTGGACGCTCGCTTGATTGTTATTGATCGTAGTTCATCCTGGGCGGACTTTCATTTGATTATTTGTTTCTTCGCCCTCCAAAAAAAAATCCTGATACGACGTGCCTAAAATTTTTAATAAGTCCGTAAGTTGATTTGTTAGTTTTCATTTTTGCTTTTATGAAATTTTGTGTCAGTTAAGATGAATTATCAAAAGGTTCTTACGTTATTTTTCCCACTAATTATATAATTTTAAAACACGTATACATTATTCACTGAAACCTATGATACCAAAATGGATTCTCAATAATTTGTATGATAATTTTCCCTCCTTCAACTAGGTAGAAGAAAACATCTAGTTACGGTAGAGTCTCAGTATAGTTTCAACGCCATATTTGTATCGTTTTCTAAAGCGAGTGAGAAAAGATTAATCAACGAACCATTTTCTTCTGGGTTTCATTTCAGTACTCAGGGAAGCCACTTATACGTGTACTTACATCACCAGTTAGGTAAAAAAAAAGTAAATCTAATGCAAGGAACCTTTAAGAAACCTCAGTGTATTTAGAACAGTTTAAGTGAGTCAGTTAAGTACGTCCTCACAACTTCACTTCCAAGAGAAAAAAAATAACCCGCGATTTTTTTTTGAAGGAAGTTTCCATCTCTTGTGATTCTTGTTATTTTCCGTCAAAATGAAGAGTAACTTTATTATTTCCCGTCAAAAGTATCATCAAAAGTTAAGACAATAAACAAAAGTATTTTCTGAATTATTTCTGGTCTCCTCGTCTCTGAGTAGGAATTTGTTTAAAAAGACTTATTTGATTAGCTATTTATTTTTTACTCTCCAAAAAGCTTTGTCAGGTCTAAACTTTTATTATTTTATTCCTCAAGCGCCATAAATCTAGGCCAACATAGTGTATACAAACAGTCATGTGACTCTTTTGGGGGGCAGGGGAGGGGGGGCAGGGGGGAGGGGGTGAATTTGTTGGACTCTCATTTGATAACTTTTCCCCTCCACCACCAAAACAAAAATGTTGCCACTTCAGATCATCCAATTGTTTTTTCCTTTATTCATAAGAAATAATAAAATCCCAAACAAAAGTCAACATAGAGTATAAAAAAAGACTCGTATGACTGTTATTGGCCGCTCCTCGTCTCTGGCTGCCGAAACAACAGCTCAAACTTGATTAAAATTCAGGCCATCAAGTCTTGTTCTGCCATTTAATTAACACGAGTTGGCAACTTGGACAGTTTGGCCGGCGGTGTTGCCAGACGCGCGACGACTGCTGTTATTATGGACACTGTGAACTGTGAATAATGTCCAATTACCTGACTCTACGGGGGTAACTACTGTACGTGGGTGACTATTGTACTGTACGTGGGTTACTTACTGTAGGTGGGTGGACTATTGTAGGTGGATGACTACTGTAGGTGGGTTACTTTAGGTGGGTGAGTGTACGTGGGTGACTACTGTACGTGGTCTCTGATATATAATGAGACCTTAAAGAAAATGATTTTATATGAGTTGTGGATCTTTACTCCACCTCTCCCCTCCACCTCCCCCTCCTCCTCCACCTCCCCTCTCCACCTCCACCTCCCCCCTCCCCCTACTCCTCCCCCCCCTCCACCCCCCCTACTCCTCCCCCACCTCCTCCCCCCCTCCACCTCCCCCTACTCCACCTCCCCCCCCCACCTCCTCTCATCTGGCTCTTCCTCAAATTTATTTTCCGTATGACCCCTAATATATAATAAGAATAATACTGGATTATTATTATTATTATTGTTTATTATTATTATTATTATTATTATTATTATTATTATTATTATTATTATTATTATTATTATTATTATTATTATTATTATTATTATTATTATTGCTGGAATTATCGTCAATACTTCATAACCAATAAATAATTTTCAAAGGCGAGCAATTTTGTGACTGTCGCTGTTACACAAATAGAGTAATATCTATAACTCTTGAGTCTCCCCCGCTGAGCACACAGAAACTGGGGGTGGAAGGGGGTTTTGCCAACTACCGGGAGGAAGGATTGCCAACTACCATTTACGGGTCGTAATTAGTGTTTATGGGGTCTGTGATGATTTTTTATTGTATTATGAGGGAGCAAAGTGGAAGAGGAGAGAGAGAGAGAGAGAGAGAGAGAGAGATTCCTTATTCTTGTCTGGAAAGTTTTTGTTACACATCTCTCCTGCTGTCTCTCCCCTTTTCTCTTTCTTTTTCATCTTCTTACCTTCCTTTGTCTCCTCTCCTCCCTTTCTTTCCATTTCTCCCCGTCTTTCTCTCCTTGTCTCTCAGTGTTGTGGTGAGGACAGGGGGGAACAAGGTGTTGTGATGTTATTGTTGTTGTGTATCCATGACGATGATGCCACATGATGCTCCTGTAAATGTACCCCATTAGTGTGCTGTTAAGTGAGGCAGCGTGTGGTGTGTGTGTGTGTGTGTGTGTGTCCGTCCGTGTGTGCGTATATAACCACGGAGATATTACCTGGTATCCTCATGTTTATATAACAATGTTGGTCTTGCAAACTCATATCCTCACAAACGTAATTATGAAGAAAGTTGCCAAATGTTGCTGGGTGGTGAAGACAGCCCAGGCGGTGTTGCCAGCTGGAGCTCCTTGTAAATGATACTGTTTTGTTGCTGTTTCTTAGGGTAATCATTTAGGTGCTGAGATTAGATGTACCTCACGTTGTATAGATATAGAAATGAATATAATTTTAGTTCTGTCTTCCTACCTGGTTTACATAATAGCCATCCTAACTACAGGTGGTCGAGTGATGGAGTCCAATGGCTTGTCTAGGATTTCTCCATTGTTCTTGATAGTCTTGTCTAGGTCATTCTGAGTCCCTATGCCGTTGTTGCTCCCATGGGTCTGGCTGGTAGACTGTTTTATAGGTCTACCAGCCTCTGTGTGAAGAACTACACTGATAATCGTAACGTCACACACTTGCGAACTTGTGTTGGTAGCGTCAGTTGTAAGCATATTAGTGTTGCCAACTGATGCTCCCTGTAAGACTAACTACCTCACCTTGTTAGCTAAATTACCATATGTTGCCACTTAATGTTCCTTACGGTGCCACCAGTGTTACTCATGGTGCCACCTGGTTCTCCTCACGTTGCCACCTAGTATTCCTCACGGTGCCACCTAGTACTCTTCACGTTGTTGCCAATTAGTGCTCTTCACGGTGCCAGCTAATGTTCCTCATGTTGTTGCCAGCTGGTGTGCCTCACGGTGCCACCTTGTGTTCCTCACGGTGCCACCTAGTGTTCCTCACTTTGTAGCAGCCACCTAGTACTCCTCACGTTATTGCCACCTAGTACTCCTCACAGTGTTGCCAGCTGGTGTTCCTCACGGTGCCACCTAGTGTTCCTCACTTTGTAGCAGCCACCTAGTACTCCTCACGTTATTGCCACCTAGTGCTCCTGACGGTGTTGCCAGCTGGTGTTCACACACACACACACGTGAGTTAGTTGCCACCTGGTGTTGCAGGCTCACGACCTCCTTCAGGATATTCCCAATAATGTTTATGTACCTAAGACTCCGAGGCTCCCATTAAAATGCAAATAAGACTTAAACTGATATGAGATGAGGTAATTACTGGACAAGTAATTTTTCACCAGGAACCTACTTAAAGAACTCACATCATTAGCCGGGGTTGCCAGATGCCACCAGCCAGCCACGTGTGCTTTGAGATTAATTGCACTTTAAATTGTTTACTCTAAATTTGCTGCTTAAGTTGAGATAGTGTGTGTGCTGTGTGTGTGTGTGTGTGTGTGTGTGTGTGTGTGTGTGTGTGTGTGTGTGTGTGTGTGTGTGTGTATGTGTGTGTGTGTGTGTGTGTGTGTGTGTGTGTGTGTTTAATTTATTCATAACTCAAAGATATATAGGTAAACACTGACGTGAACTAATACGCACATTCTTAATTGTTTGTCGATGAAAAGACACACACACATACACACACACACACATACACACACACACACATGATAATATTAATGAATATAATGATGTCGATGATTAAGTGTGTAATATAACTAATAATTTACCTTGTTTTTTACAGGTAAGTGAAGGTGTTGAATGGAGGCGACCAGAGCCAGGTAGTGTTTTGATTATGTGTCTGGTGAGAGAGAGAGAGAGAGAGAAGCTGAGGTCAGACACTATCAACAAGAAGTAAACACAGCCTCACTATAACCGGGTTACCTGACAGGTGGGAAAAGTGTTAATTGGAAGTGGTAGCAGACATCAAAGGTGTGTGTGTGTGTGTGTGTGTGTGTGTGTGTGTGTGTGTGTGTGTGTCCTCAAGTCACTTATAAACTGCAAAGTGACGCGTGTCTCCTCTGAAGATGTTTTATAAGTAGAGGGGAAATATTGGTGCCTTCGTCATCTCTTTAGTAGCCTATGTGAGGGAATATTTTTTGGTTCAGGTTTTTAAGGTGTAATAATCTGCTTCTGCTGCTGCCCTTAAGTGGTTAATAATGGTTCACTTGAGTACTACTACTACTACTACTACTACTACTACTACCACTACTAATACTGATAGTGATAATAATAATAATAATAATAGTAGTCGTATCAATAATAACAATAATAATCAAAATAATACAAAATAGTGTTAATAATCGAAAAAAAATAAATAAATAAATAAATAAACAATAACAGTTAATATTTAATACATACACAAACTAGCAATACACGAATGAATAAATACAATAAAACAAAATGTAAACACAACAACGGAGACTAAACGACCCGTCGCTTACACACCGATATTATCCTACTGGTGACAATTTGTTTTTGATTTTGTTTACTCTCAAATAGAAAATAAAACCTCGAATATTGTTTTTTTTTTTGTAATGGAATGTTAGTTGTGGGTGTGACCTTTATTAATGACCTGTGACCTGGAAGTGTGACCTGGAACGTGACCTGGAAGTGTGACCTTGATTTTTGTTCGATGTTGAGTAATTTTAATTAAGATTGGATGAAAATTATGAAGAGTTTGAAGGGTTGACAGATAGACAGACAGACGGGTAGATAAACGGACGGATTGACAGATAGATGATAATATAAGGAAAAAAGACAGACATACAGATATGAAAATATAGACAAAAGAGAGACAGGCAAAAACGAATAGACAGACAGACAGACAGACAGGACACAATACTGTTAACCTCTGTTAGCGTCACACACAACAGAGGTAACCAATACACCGTTAACCCACCGTTTAGTAGTCAACAGGTAAAATTCTTCCGTATCATCGCCGTTAGTGGCCGAAAACCCGCAATAAAACAGTTTTATGTTTAACTTCAGGTTAATTAATCAACTTGTCACTGGAGTCACCAAACTGTGTGCGATGTGGAAAATGGTCGCTTAATTATAGGGTGAGAGAGAGAGAGAGAGAGAGAGAGAGAGAGAGCAAAGAGAGAGAGAGAGAGACGACACAAAATGACTTATAGAGAATTTTTGAAAGCAACATCAGTCATATTGTTAGGAAATATTTTATACACACACACACACACACACACACACACACACACACACACACACACACACAAGACAGATATAATACTTCAATAACACGTATGAATATTTTCAATGTTTCCTTCTTGAGAAAAACATTACAATCTATCACCCAAGGATTTCTTTCCCGTATGAGAATTGTAGCCGTGTGAAATTTATACGTGTGGGTGTTTGTTTGTTTTTGTGACGTGGTGTTTGATGTGACGTCATGTGTGTTTATTTACGTGTGTTTGTGACGTGGTGTTTGATGTGACGTCATGTGTGTTTATTTACTTGTGTTTGTGACGTGGTGTTTGATGTGACGTCATGTGCGTTTGTTTAATTTCAGTGGGTAAAGTAACGTGTTGTTATAATGTTCAATTTATTCTCCGTAACGTTTGTGTACTGTACTGTATCGGGCTGTAACCTCCCTACCACTACTACCACCATCACCACGATCACCCTCACAACCACAATCACCTATACAACCACAATCACCTTCACAACCACAATCACCCATACAACCACAATCACCCATACAACCACAATCACCCATACAACCTCAATCACCTTCACAACCACAATCACCCATACAACCACACTTACCACCACTATACCACCATCATCACTACTACAATCCTGCTTACATTTTTTACATGCCACTTACCACCACCACCACCACCACCATACGCTACCACAACTACCACCAATACCACCACCAGTACCAGCTAATACACCTTACCATTATCACCACAAATACCTCAAGTACCACTCTCCACAATGCTATTTACATACCACACTAACCACCACTAATACCACCTTAACCACCACCACTACCAACACTTAACCACCACATAGAGCCACTAACTACCAAACAGTGGCGGATTTATTGACCTGTACCACCTAATTTCACTCCCTTGACCTCCGCTTGAGACTAAAACGTAAACAAGACGATACAAGGCGACCCTATACCCCGGTCCTACCCTAAGGTCGATCGTCCCCTCTAATTGTGTATGTATTTTAGACCATAATGACAGTGTGCTGGTTAGAGCCTCCTGGCCCTGGGGAGTGTCTCAATGGCCGTCTGCCTGGGGAGGAACAATTGGTGCTAATTTAAATATGAATACCAACGAGGTTGTCGATTTCCATTTTCGAAGTTGAAGTGTCGAGCTGTGTGTGTGTGTGTGTGTGTGTGTGTGTGTGTGTGTGTGTGTGTGTGTTTATGATTAGGGTGTTTGGGAATTCATGTGTTTTGGTTAGGTTAGGTTAAGGTTAGGTTGGAGGTTAGGTTAGGTTAAGGTTGAGTTAGGTTCCTGCACCAGTAGTTAGTAGGAAAATTACACGCTGTAACTGTGAGGCTGATGGCTGGCGAGGGCGTGTCACCGCTCCGAGTATAGATGGGCGTAAATTGGCGGTAAATGACGCGGAAATACGCCCCTACTACCAGCTGGAGGGCCGTGTGTTCCTCCTCAGTCCTCACTCAAAGGTTAGGTTAGGTTAGTGTACAGGTGTGATGGTATATTTTAAAGGGTTAATTAGTCTGTGTGTGGGAGGTTAGGTTAGGTTAGTTAGTGTACAGGTGTGGTGGTATATTTTAAAGGGTTAATTAGTCTGTGTGTGGGAGGTTAGGTTAGGTTAGGTTAGGTTAGTGTACAGGTGTGGTGGTATATTTTAAAGGGTTAATTAGTCTGTGTGTGGGAGGTTTACCAGGTGTGTCAAGTGTGGAGTGTTGTGACTGTTGACGGTAAAAGACGCAGTTGTGTGTGTGTGTGTATGTTTGGTTGTCTGATTTAGTTTTATCAGAAGAAGATTTGAGGAGAAGAAGAAGAAGAAGAAGAAGAAGAAGAAGAAAGAAGAAGAAGAATCACATGATTTAGGAATATGATAATTTGTGTCTTGAAGAATTCCCGCCACCACAGGCGATTACCTTGTTGAAACTTTGTAGATTTATGGTGGTGGTTGTGGCTGGTGTGTGTGGTGGTGTGGTGTGGTGTAGTGGTGTGGTGGTGGTGGTGGTGTGGTGGTGGTGGCTGGTGGGAGGTGGGGTGGTGTAGGTGGTGGTGGTGTGGTGTTGGTGGTGTGGTGTGGTGTGGTGTAGTGGTTGGTGTGGTGATGTGGTGGTGTGGTGAGGTGTTATAGGAGTGTGGTGGTAGTGGTTGGTGTGGTGGTGTGGGAGTTGGTGTGATGGTGGTGTGGGTGGCTGGTGTGGTGGTGTGTGGTGGCTGGTGTGGGAGGTGGTGTGGTGGTGGTGGTGTGTGAGATATGGATATGGTGGTATGGAAGGATGGTGATATGGTGTGGGGTGATGATAGTAGCTGGGGAATGAGGGATGGTGAGGAGAAGGGAGGGAGGTGATGGGGATGGGGAATGGAGAGGAAGAGGAGGAGGAAGAAGAAGAGAAGAAGAGGGAAGAGTGTAGAAAAGAGGAGGACGAGGGGTAAAGAAGGAGGTGCGGAGGAAAGGAAATAAAGGAGGAAGAGATGGAATGGGAAGGAAGAGAGGCGGAAGAACCTTTGAGGGAAGATGAGAGGATGATAAGAAAATGGATGGTGGGAGAGGAGGAGGAAGAGAAGGGGTGGGAGGGGGTAGGAGGAGGAGGAAGGGGGTAAGAGGAGGAGGAAGGGGTAAGAGGAGGAGGAAGGGGGTTAAGAGGAGGAGGAAGGGGTAAGAGGAGGAGGAAGGGGTAAGAGGAGGAGGAAGGGGGTAAGAGGAGGAGGAAGGGGGTAAGAGGAGGAGGAAGGGGTAAGAGGAGGAGGAAGGGGGTAAGAGGAGGAGGAGGGTAAGAGTCTAAACCGTGGGGAGAATAAATATAACCAAATATATTGCAGTCAGTGGAAGGGTCAAGGTCAAGTGGGGCGTTGAGAGAGAGAGAGAGAGAGAGAGAGAGAGAGAGAGAGAGATTGTTAATTAGATAGATACATCAATTACAATTTAAAAAAAAAATATCACGTCCATGAAAATAAAATAAAGATAAAAAACAAAAGAAATACAAAAATAATTTAGCCTGCCATCGTGGAGGCTGGCAGATTTCGGCGACGCCATGATGGATTACCTCGGGAAAGATAAACATTGATCAGCTGATTTGAGGACTTTAATCTAGCGTCGTTATTATCGCGTTTACACCATCAGCCAGGCGTTCACTTCTCGTTGATGGTGGGGGGGAGTTCTCGTGATGCCGCTGGCCAATCAGGCGTTTTTATATTGGTTAGCGAGGAGTTCTTTGTGGTGGTAAGGGGAAGTTTTCGCTGTTAAGGAGACGATAAACACCAATAAACGAACAGACAAAAAAAATAAACAGAGCAAATAAACACACCCAACAAACACCAACATACGTACAAATACACAAACACAATACACAAACACAGTACACAAACAGCACACACAAACAAGCAAACAGAAACAAACACCAACTCACAAATACACGAACAAGCGCATCACACAAACAAACATAGCCACAAATAACACACAAACAACGAACAAATATCAAAACAAACACAAACAAACAAACACACAGAAACATATACCAACTTAAAAACATAAAACACAACACAAACAGATAGACAAACACTAGCACCACACACACACACACACGTACATAAATCCACTGGCAGGGAGTCACATACCCTCTATGACGCAATGGAATCAGAGACTAAATCCAGAGAACGATTTAAGGGGTCCACAAGGGTGTCCACAGCGCTAAATCCCCGCTGGCAACCCCCCCCACTTTGTTGACGTTCGGGAAGGGTATCCGACTTGATGGCGCGGATTACTGGATTCTTGTATTTACTTTCTTTTCTCTCCCTCTCTCTTTTTCATTTTCTCTTGTGATGGGATTACTATTTTTTATCGATTTTATGGTACTGTCACTATAAGGGATTGGCTACTGTACCTGTAACTGTCTGTACCTGTAGTTTATGAGTGACTGAGGTAATGTTTACAAAGGGTACTGTACGTTTCCCCCCATGTCTAGGTTTAAGGGTTTAAGTGCATCGTATTTTTTTGAATGCCCTCACCGTCTTGGACTCACTCTGTAGTAACTGTGTCTGTAGTTTATGTCTCAGAGTACAGTCACTACAGGAGAGTTGTTGTGGTGTGCTTGTGTTCTGTAGCTCAGACATGTACTGTATGTAGTCATTTTAATGTCTTTGATATAGCTACAACGTCCTGAGTGGAAGAGCTTGGAATAGTTGGTAGCCCTGAGTGGAAGAGCTTGGAATAGTTGGTAGCCCTGAGTGGAAGAGCTTGGAATAGTTGGTAGCCCTGGAGTGGGAAGAGCTTGGAATAGTTGGATTAAGGGAAGAGCTGAATAGTTGGTAGCCCTGAGGGAAGAGCTTGGAATAGTTGGTAGCCCTGAGTGGAAGAGCTGGAATAGGGTAGCCCTGAGGGAAGAGCTTGGAATAGTTGGAGCCCTGAGTGGAAGAGCTTGGAATAGTTGGTAGCCCTGAGTGGAAGAGCTTGGAAATGATAGGTTCCCTGTGGGAAGAGCTTGGAATAGTTGGTAGCCCTGAGTGGAAGAGCTTGGAATAGTTGGTAGCCCTGAGTGGAAGAGCTTGGAATAGTTGGTAGCCCTGAGTGGAAGAGCTTGGAATAGTTGGTAGCCCTGAGTGGAAGAGCTTGGAATAGTTGGTAGCCCTGAGTGGAAGAGCTTGGAATAGTTGGTAGCCCTGAGTGTATGGTGGCGTTTGGAAACAGTTGGTAACCCTACCTACTAACCTACCTACCCACCTTACCTACCTACCCACCCCACCCACCCACCTACCCACCGCCCCATACCCCACCTACCCACTCCACCCCACCCACCCACCACACACCAGGTACCTACCGTTTGATGCTTATGTCCCGGAAGTAAATAACTAAACAAATAAATGAATAAATAAAACACAATCGAATTTTTGTTGTGTATTATTGCCATGAAAATGTTTTAACCTTTAGAGCGTTTGATGTGAGTGTTTAAACTGTTATTACACCTTTGTTGACATATATGGTGTGTGTGTGTGTGTGTGTGAGGGAATATTTGAGTTCAAGAGAGGTGTGAGTGAGAATATGAGAGAGTGTGTGTGTGTGTGTGTATATTTGAGTGCAAGAGAGTGTGTGAGTGAGAAATTATGAGTATGTGTGAGAGTATTTGAGTGCAAGAGAGTGAGTGTGAGAGATAATTTGAGTGCAAGAGAGTGTGTGAGGTGAGATTTTGAATGTGAGAGTATTTATGTAAGAGAGAGATTGAGGAAAGAGTGTGTGTGGGAGTGTGTGTTAAAGTGTGTCGGGGGAAGATTTTTGAGGTGAAGAGTCAAAAGTCGTTTTGTCTGGCCAGGAATGAGGTCTTTTTGAGCTGATGGGTTCATACCTTTCTTTCTTTCTTTCTTTCTTTCTTTCTTTCTTTCTCTCTCTCTCTCTCTCTGTCCTTCAACTTTCCTTATTCCCCTTTACTTCACCTCATTTACATTCTCTCTCTTGTAAACTTTCCTTCCCTTCCTTCTCCCATATTTTCGTTACTCCTTCCTCCTCCTCTCCTTTCACCACCTCCTCCTCCTCCTCCTCCCCACACCTCCATTTTGTGTCATTTAAACTTCATCGCTTGAAAAATTCCCACCGACTTTCACCTCCTGACTTCTCTCACTTCCTTCCTCTTCACACTTCTATTTTTTCTTCTTCTTCTC
Organism: Homarus americanus; assembly: GCF_018991925.1. NCBI lineage: Eukaryota > Metazoa > Arthropoda > Malacostraca > Decapoda > Nephropidae > Homarus > Homarus americanus. Next base: position 2,374,889 of record NW_024725489.1, on the reverse strand, counting down.
GTTCTCCCTCTTATCTCAGTTTCCTCTATGTCCTGTTTCCCTTCGTTTTTCCTCCTTCTCGTCCTCCTCCTCCCCCTTCCTCTTCCTGACCTCCATCCTTCTATTCTTCTCCTCCTCTTTCTTCATCAGCTCCTTCCATTCTTCTCTTCCTCCTTTCTCCTCACCTCCCTCCATTCCTTATCTCCCTCCTTCTCTTTCCTCACCTCCCTACATTTTTCCTCCTCCTCCTTCTTCCTACTCTCCCTCCATTCTTCTCCTCCTCATTTCTCAACTCCTTCTATCCTTCTCATCATTCCTGACCTTCTCCTTCTTTCTGTCCTCCCTCCATCCTCCTCCTCCTTGTTCCTCACCCTATTTACCATCTCTCTACATATTACACCATTTCCTTCCCTTCCTCACTAAATATTACAAAGGTGGTTCTCCAAATGTTCTCCAAATGTTCTCCAAATGTTCTCCAAATGTCTCCCTAATGTCCCCCTTAAAGTCTTCCTCTCGGGGTTACACAGACAACGTTGTACTCTGCACCATTTGACTACGAAAAAAAAATCGAGAGGGGATACTACGATAAAAAGTTTTTCTATGGGTGTTTGTCGCAACTCGGTAATGCATCAATTCCCCGTGGATGAGGAGGATTTTCTCGATAACATAGGTGGTGGAACGAGTGAGAAGAAGAAGTAGAAGAAGTTAGTGAATGAGAAGGTTTGGTTAGGTTAGGTTATTAGAGTGATAATGTGGTGTTGTTTTTTTTTCTCTTCAGTGTGATTTCAAAAGGTTTTAAAGGTCACTCTGATGATTTGTTTTTTAAAAGTGTGTGGGTGTGTTTTTCGGCGTTGAGGATCCGGGTTTTTTTTCTTTGTTGGAGGTGTGAAATAGTCTCTGTCTGTTTTGTCCTGTCTTTCGCCTATCTGTCTCTGTCTTTCTGCTGTCTCTGTCTGTTTGTGTCTGTCTGCTCTCTCTCTCTCTCTCTCTCTCTCTCTCCTGTCTGTGTGTTTGTGTGTGCTCTGCTTGTCTGTCCCTGTCTGTCTTTCTTCCTCTTTCTTCTTTCTCCTCTGTCTGCCTTTCTCTCTCTGTCTCTAGGGTTGAATCAATGTCGTTCCTACGTTGTTTTTTCAGTGCATCTCTGTTTTGTCTATGTAAAAAAAAATACCTATAGATGTTTCCAGAAAGTCTATGTAATTTCTCCTAACCAGATCTATGTAACGTCACTGTAAAACACACCTTCTATGCCACACCGTTTAACAACACTAGGGACCAGATCTATGTAGTGTGTGTGTGTGTGTGTGTGTGTGTGTGTGTGTGTGTGTGTGTGTCTTTAACAGTCGACGTTGAGGTGTTGACTTAACTTCTTCAGCGCCGGCGAAACAGGCGTCTCTGATGAATCTATGATCGACTCATTGGAAAATAGATTGAGCTGCTGGAGAAGAATTGTCCCTGTTGAAGAGTGTTGGAGTGGGCGGTGTAGTGGTGGAGACTCAAATATAAAAATGCAGATATTGGTGAGGAACAGACACACACACACACACACACGATCAGAACAATCCTTCCTCCCTCACACTACCCATCATAACTATCCCTCCCTCTCCTTCCTTTCCATCCCTTCTTATCCGTCCGCCCATCTCTCTCCTCTTACCTTTCTCTTATCCTTCCCTCTCTCCCATTTTCATTCCCTCCTCTACCTCCTTCTTTTATTCCCCTCCTTGCCTCCTTCCTCCTCCTTTCCTCACTCCCACTTGTGTTTCCTTCCCCTCCCTTCCCTTCCTCCCACTGTGCTTCCTCCTTCCTCCTCCTCTCCCTCCCTTCCACCCTCTCCCTCCCCCCTCCCCTCCCTCCCTCCCTCCTTCCTCCCTTTCCCTCTCTCCTTCCCTCCCCCTCTCCTCCCCATCCCTCCCCTCCCTCCCTTCCTCTCTCTCCTCCCCCTTCCCCTCTCCCTCCCCCCTCCCCTCCCTCCCTCCTTCCCTCTCTCTCCTCTCCCTCCCTTCCTCTCCCTTCTCCACCTCCCCTCCCCTCCCTCCCCCCCCTCCTTCCCTCCCCTCCCTCCCCTCCTCTCTCCCTCCCCCCCTCCCCTCCCTCCCTCCCTTCCCTCTCTCCTCTCCTCCTTCCACCCCTCCTCCTCCCCTCCCTCCCTCCTCCTCCTCTCCCCTCCCTTCCACCCTCTCCCTCCCTTTCCCACCCTCCCTCCCTCCTCCCCAGTGAATTCTAAAATTTCCACATTCCGCTGAACAGTTCAAAAGAACTGAAGCCTCCGGACTCGTGGGAATTTCAACACCATTTCTTCGACGGCAGAAAAATATATATGTGTGGATCTATACCTGAGTAGCATATGTATGTACGTGTGTGTGTGTGTGTGTGTGTGTGTGTGTGTGTGCAGTATATGGGTAGCAGGTGTGTGTGTGTGTGTGTGTGTGTGTGAGTATATGGGTAAGGTGTGTGTGTGTGTGTGTGTGTGTGTGTGTGTGTGTGTACGTATATGGGTAGCAGGTGTGTGTGTGTGTGTGTGTGTATGTTAGACAAAATAAATTGTAAAAAAAAAATAATGAAATAAACTGAAAATGACATTAAAATAAAAAAATTGGAAAGTGAAATGAGAAAAATGAGACAAATTGAAAAAAAGTAATATAACCTAAGGGAAGAAATTATGAAATAGTGGAATAAACTTTGAAATAATGAGAGAGTGAATCAGAGTTTGGAGTTTATTGAAGTTATAAGGGAATAGATTATGTATGTGTGTCTATCTAGTGACAAACATAATTATCTGTTGGTAAATATAAACAAGAAATGGGTGGTGGTGGTGGTAGTGGTGGTGGTGGTGGTGGTGGTGGTGGTGGTGGTGGTGGTGGTGGTGGTGGTGTGGTGGTGGTGGTGGTGGTGGTGGTGGTGGTGGTAGTGGTGGTGGTGGTGGTGTGGTGGTGTGGTGGTGGGTGGTTGTGGTGTGGTGCATGGTGGTGGTGTGGTGGTGGTGTGGTGGTGTGGGTGGTGGTGTGGTGGTGGTGGTGTTGGTGGTGGGTGGTGTGGGTGGTGGTTGTGGGTGGTGGTGGTGGTGTGGTGGTGGGTGGTGGTGGGTGGTGGTGTGGGTGGTGGTGGAGTTCTAATTGTTTACTGTGGAGTCAGGCAGTGACTGTTGGAGAGAGAGAGAGAGAGAGGAGGAGAGGGAGAGAGAGAGAGAGAAGAGGGAAGGGAGAGATTGAGGAAGATCAAACGCCACCACACACACACACCTTTACCTGGCTCTAGCTTTCATGGAGTCCTCTCCTTCTTACCTCCTCCTCCTTTCTTCCTCCTCTCCTTTCTTCCCCTTCCCATCTTCCTCCTCCTCCTTCCCCACCTCCTCCTCTTCTTCCCTCCTCCTCTTCCTTGCTTCTCCTCCTCCTTCTTCTTTCCCCTCCTCCCTCATTCATACCCCACCTAGTGACGAATTTCCCCAGAACTAAAATATTTCCCCCCAAAAATATTCCCTAGAGAGAAATTACTCACCGAAAAAATCTATCCCCTTAAACCTTCCCTAAGGAAAAAAAATCCCTAGAAAAATTTAAAGCGACCCAGATAAATGCGCTTAAGTACCTTGTTTTGATTCCCTGACCGCTACCGCCTTAATCACTGACCACTAACTCCCTTACCACTAACTCTGACCACTAACCACTATCCCGTAAACACTAACCTCTGACCACTAACTCCTGACTCAACCACCATCCACTAACTCCTGACCACTACCCCCTGACCACTAACTCTTAACCATCACCCTTGACCACTACCCTTTGACCACTCACCCCTGACCACTACCCCTTGACCACTACCTCTGAACACTAACTCCCTAACCCCTACCCACTAATACCACCTTGACCCTTGACCTCTAGCCACTAACCCCCTGACTTCCCTGAAGTCATTATGCAAATCTACCTGTAATTACCCTCAGTTGGCTTTAATTACGGCCCAGGTGTTATTAAAGTCATTAAGGTTTGTACATAGACCGTAATTATCGACAGGTAAAAGGGGGAAGAAGTGGTATTTGGAGAGTGGGGAAAGAAGTCTACTTTATTCCACTTTATTGCCCTGGGGAAGAAAGTGGTATTTGGAGAGTCGGGAAAGAATCTACTTTATTCCACTCTATTGCCCCGGGGAAAGAAAGTGGCATTTAGAAAGTGGGGAAAGATGTCCAGTTTATTGCCCCGGGGAAGAAAGTGGCATTTGAAAAGTGAGGAAAGATGTCCATTTTATTTCATTTTATTGTCCTGAGGAAGAAAGTGGTATTTTGGAGTGAGGGAAGAAGTCCACTTTTATTCTACTTTATTGCCTGGGAAGAAAGTGGTATTTTCCACTCTAGAAGAAAACATATGGAAAAAACAATTAAAAATAAAGGAAAAAATCAAAAGCTCGAGGAAAGTCCGAAAGGAAAAATATTCGTATAAAAAAGATCGAGAGGAAAAGACCCAGACGGAAAACACTCACGAGGGGAAAAAGGAAAGAGAAACGGAAAGAGAAAAGTTCAAAGATCCACTTCATGCCTGAGGTAAGAAAGTGAGCTTAGGTTGACAGAAGATGAGAGAGAGAGGAGAGAGAGAGGAGGGTGAGAGAGAGTAGGGGGAAAGAGAGAGTAGGGGAAGAGAGAGAGGTAGGGAAGGAGAGAGAGAGAGAGAGAGAGAGAGAGAGAGAGAGAGAGAGAGGAGCAATCCGTGTTTTTTTAGTATTTTTTTTTTCAATTTTTCTTTATTTACTATTCCTCCCATCACTCTCTCCTCTCGTCCCTTCATCTCTCTCTTTCTCCTCTCCGCCAATATACTTCTCCTCTGTCTATGTTGGAGGTATTGTATGGTACTCTTCTTGTATGGGTGTTACAGTACTGTTACAGGGTTATCGTGGGTGTTACAGTACCGTTACAGGGTCATCGTGGGTGTTACAGTACCGTTACAGGGTCGTTGTGTTACAGTACCGTTACAGGGCTGTCGGTGTTACAGTACGTTACAGGGTCGTCGTGGGTGTTACAGTACCGTTACAGGGCTGTCGGGTGTTACAGTACCGTTACAGGGCCGTCGGGTGTTACAGCACCGTTACAGGGCCGTCGGGTGTTAGCAGTACCGTTACAGGGTCGTCGGGGTGTTACAGTACCGTTACAGGGTCGTCGGGTGTTACAGTACCGTTACAGGGTCGTCGTACAGTACCATTACAGGGCCGTTGTGGGTACCGTTACAGGTCATCGGGTGTTACAGTGCCGTTACAGGGTCATCGTGGTTACAGTACCGTTACAGGGTCATCGTGGTGTTACAGTACCGTTACAGCGTCCTTCCCTCTGCCCTTTCTCTTCCCTCTCCCTCCTCTCCTCCTCCTTTTCCCTTCTTCCCCATTTCGCCTCTTCCTTCTGTTTCCTCTATCCCTTCCCTACCGTCTATCTCTTCCTCCCTCCCCTTTCTTCCTTCCTTATCTTCCCCCTCTCCTCCCTGTTCTCCCTCCTTCTCCTCCCAGAACTTTCCTCCCATCCATTTTTCCCTGCACCCCTTTGCCCACCCCCTCTCCCCACCATCACGCTCCCACTGGGCAATATAAAGTTCTCTGAGGTACGGGCAATACCTGCATCCATTTCCCCTGAGGCATGAGACCCCATTTGCATCTATTTCGAGGCCTGAGGCAGGCCCTACCTGCATCTGTTTCTCTGCCGACCTACCTTGTCTCGCCTGACTTGCCCTCTGCCCCCCCCGATCAGATCTACTTTGCTTCCATTTCTTCCTATGTTCATATACATCCATTTTTTCCCTATGCTTCACTCAAACTCCATTCCCCTATGTCTATATGCATCCACTTCTATGTCTCACTTGATCCAGTTTCCCCATTGTCCATATATATATCTATTTCCGAGGCACCATTTCACAACGACTCCATTTCCCCAAGGAATGTAAATCCAGTTAACTCCATTTCCATATTCATACACATACCTTTCCCAGATTCCATTTGAGTTGTGTCCAGGTACAGTGATTTCTGGTAGTAGCCTCACTTGCATCCATTTCCCACGAGTAAAGTCCACTTGTATCTTACCTCTTGTGTTGTGTATCCATTCTCTGTTTATGTACTGTACATCCATTTCAGGACTAGATATACTTGCATCCATTTCATGATGAAAATCTCACGCCCCCGCCCTTTATCTCTCCAACTACATCGTAAATAAACTTTGGTTGCATGTTGCATAAACCGTTGCCATAAGCATGTTAGGGTTTTCACCTTGCGTCTGGCACCGAAGCACCGCCCTATCTCAGCACCCCGGCAACACGACTTCCAGGAAAAAGCTCTAAATTACCTATTATTAATTATCTACCATATTTAACGACTTTGTAATAAATTTCTACCAGTGCGTAATCGCGTTTTAATGTATTATCTGTTTTATTAAGCGAGTTTTATTAAATGTTAGATAACCGAGTGAAAATATATACGTTTTATAGTTTACTGAATCCGTTTTGACACTACGTTTATATTTATTTATTTATTATTTTGTTCAGTAAATCTTAGGTTATATTTCACTGGGTTTAATATATTAAATCTCTATTCAGTCTAAAAATTAATTGAAGCAAAATTTTTTCACCCCACATAGTAACGGACAGCCATTACATAATCAATGGGGCTATTTGGGAATTTTTTCACCCCCAAATTTTCCAACAACAACGTCACTATAAATATATTCTTTTTCATATAATTTTTTCCCTATAAAGCTATATTTTATATCCTAATTAAATATATTCCTAACTATAACCAACAAATAACGTATATTTATATGTTCTGCCATATTATATAACATTTTATGAGTATTGTTTGTAATAATTGAGTCAAATCTCGGTAAGGGAGCAGACTGATGACGTAACACACCCTAATATTGTCCTTATAATGGATGTATATGAGGCCGTAATCGGTCCAGATTTTATCTCATTTAATAATAATGGGATTCTGATTTAGGTTTAGTCTTAAATCAGATATAATGGTGCTGGTGGGGATAATTATGGCAGGTGCAGGCACAGTGCAGGTGCAGGTACAGGTGTGTACAGGTACAGGTGTGGGTGGGGTACAGGTGCGTAAGGGTAGGTACAGGTAGTACAGGTGCAGGTACAGGCAGGTACAGTGTAAGTACAGGGGTACAGGTGGCAGGTACAGTGGGGCACAGGTGGGGTACAGGGGCAGGCAGGCACAGTGGGCACAGGTGTGGGTACAGGTGCAGGTGTGGCAGTAGTCAGGCAGGTGCAGTACAGGTGTGGGTACAGTGTGGGTACAGGTGTAGGTACAGGTGCAGGTACAGTGTGTAGGTAGGTACAGTAAAGGTACAGGCAGGTACAGGTACAGTGTAAGAGGTGTGTGTGCAGGTACAGTGGGGCAGGTGTAGGCAGGTGTGCAGGTACAGGACAGGTGTAAGTACAGGTGGAGGTACAGGTGCAGGCAGGTACAGGTGTGGGTACAGCAGGTACAGGCGCAGGCAGGTACAGGTACAGGCAAGGTGCAGGTACAGGTGCAGGTACAGGTAGGTACAGGTGCAGGCAGGTACAGGTGAGGTACAGGCAGGTGCAGGTACAGGTGTAGGCAGGTGCAGGTGCAGGTACAGGTGTAGGTACAGGTGCAGGTACAGGTACAGGTGTAGGGGTACAGGTGCAGGTACAGGTACAGGTACAGGGCAGGTACAGGTACACAGGGTGCAGGTGCAGGTACAGGTGCAGGTACAGGTGTAGGGGTGTGCAGGTACAGGTACAGGTGTCAGGTACAGGTACAGGCAGGCAGGTGTGAAGGTAGGGTACAGGTATAGGGCTACAGGTGTAGGTACAGGGTGCAGGCACAGGTGTAGGTACAGGTACAGGTGCAGGTACAGGTGTGCAGGTACAGGTGGTACAGGTGTAGGTACAGGTACAGGTGCAGGTACAGGTGCAGGTACAGGCACTAGGTGGCAGGTGCATGTGCAGGCAGGTACAGGTAGGTACAGGCACAGGTAGGTACAGGTGGCAGGTGTAGGCACAGGTGCAGGTGCAGGTACAGGTGGGTACAGGCAACAGGTGTAGGTACAGGTGCAGGTGCAGGCATGAGGTACAGGTACAGGTGTGGGTGCAGGTACTAGGTACAGGTGTACAGGTGTGCAGGTACAGGTGTACAGGTACAGGCAGGCACAGGTAGGCAGTGTACAGGTACAGGTATACAGGTGTAGGTACAGGTACAGGCACAGGTGCAGGTATAGGTAAGGTACAGGTACAGGTGTGGTATAGGTAGGTAACAGGTACAGGTAGGTGGTTAAGGTACAGGCAGGTGCAGGATGAGGTGTAGGTGTTGCAGAGGTACAGGTACAGGTACAGGTGAGGTACAGGTACAGGCAGGTACAGGTACAGGTATAGGTACAGGTACAGGTGCAGGTAACAGGTGTAGGCATAGGTACAGGTGCCAGGTGGTACAGGTGCAGGGTATAGGTACAGAGGCACAGGATGGTGCAGGTACTGAGGTGGTAAGGTGTACAGGTACAGGTGTGTGCAGGTACAGGGTACAGGTGTACAGGGTAGGTACAGGTACAGGTACAGGTACAGGTAGGTACAGGTGCAGGTACAGGATGTGTAAAGCAGGTACAGGTAGGTACAGGTGCAGGTACAGGTACAGGTACAGGTACAGGCACAGGTGTAGGGTACAGGCACAGGTACAGGTGCAGGCACAGGCAGGTACAGGTACAGGTGCAGGTACAGGTGTGTAGGTACAGGTGCAGGTACAGGTAGGTACAGGTGTAGGTGCAGGCAGGCACAGGGCAGGTACAGGTATAGGTGTGAGGTACAGGTACAGGTACAGGTACAGGTGAGGCAGGTACAGGTATGTAGGTAATAGGTGTAGGTACAGGTGCAGGTGCAGGTAGTACAGGCACAGGTGCAGGCACAGGTGTAGGTACAGGTGCAGGCACAGGTGCAGGAGGTACAGGTACAGGTACAGGTACAGGTGTGGTGGTACAGGTATGTGGGGGCACAGGTGTGGGGTAGGTGCAGGTACAGGTACAGGTACAGGTGCAGGCAGGGCAGGCAGGTGCAGGTAGGTGCAGGTAACAGGTACAGGTGTGTCAGGTGGCGGTACAGGTAAGGTTAGGAGGGGTACAGGTGCAGGCAAAGGTGTAGGTACAGGCACAGGCACAGGTGTAGGTACAGGCGCAGGTGGCTGTGGTGCAAAGTAGGTGCAGGCTGGGGGTGTGCAGGTGTAGGCACAGGTACAGGTGTAGGCACAGGCAGGCAGTGCAGGTGCAGGCATCATGCACAGGTAGGTACAGGTGTAGCAGTGAATGTAGGACAGGCACAGGCAGGGCACAGGTGCAGGAGCAGGTGCAGGCACAGGTGATTACAGGTGTAGGTACAGGTACAGGTAGGTACAGGTACAGGCAGGTACAGGTAGGTAAGAGGTACAGGGTATAGGTGTAGGTACAGGTACAGGCGCAGGTACAGGCAGGTAGGTACAGGCGTAGGTACAGGTGCAGGTACAGGTAGGTCAGGTGCAGGTGCACAGGAGTACAGGTACAGGTGAGGTAACAGGTGCAGTGCAGGTACAGGTACTGGTACAGGTGCAGGTACAGGTACAGGTGCAGGCACAGGTACAGGTGCAGGTACAGTAGGTGGGTACTGGTGTAGGTGTAGGTAGCAGGTAGGTGTAGGCAGTACAGGTGAAGGTACAGGTGTAGGTAAAGGTACAGGTGTGAGGTGCAGGTAAGTGTAGGTAGGTACAGGTGGAGGAGGGTACAGGTGGTAGGTGTAGTTGCAGGTTGAGGTGCAGGTGTAGTACAGGCGTGGTGCAGTGCAGGTACAGGTGTATTGGTTAGTGCAGGTGTAGGTATGTGTAGGCACAGGTGTAGGTGTAGTAATATGCAGGTACAGGTGCAGGTGTAGGTAACAGGTGAAATATTGAGTGTGCAGGTGTGGGGCATGTGTGTGGGGTGTGGGTGCAGGTGTGGGTGCAGGTGTGGGTGTGGGTGCAGTTGTGGGTGCAGGTGTGGGTGTGGGTGCTGGTGAGGGTGGGTGAGGTGTGGGTGGGTGTGGGTGCAGGTGTGGGTCAGGGTGTGGGTGCAGGGTGGGTGTGGGTGCAGGTGGGTGTGGGTGCAGGTGTGGTGTGTGGGGTGCAGGTGTGGGTGTGGGTGAGGTGTGGGTGCAGGTGTGGGTGTGGGTGGGTGGGGTGCAGGTGCAGGTGTGGGTGCAGGTGTGGGGTGTATGTGTGGGTGCAGGTGTGGGTGTGGGTGTAGGTGTTGGTGTGGGTGCAGGTGTGGGGTGGGTGAGGGGGTGTGGTGTGGGTGTGGGTGCAGGTGTGGGGTGTGGGTGCAGGTGTGGGTGCAGGTGTGGGTGTGGGGTGCAGGTGTGGGTGTGGTGGAGGTGTGAGGTGCAGGTGTAGGTGTGAGGTACAGGTGTGGTGCAGGTGTGGAGGTACAGGTGTGGGTAGGTGTGGGTGTGGGTGTAGGTACAGGTGCAGGTGTGGGGTGCAGGTGTAGGTACAGGTGTGGGATGTGGGGTACAGGTGTAGGTGTAGGTACAGGTGTAGGTGGCTCAAGTCCTCAGGTTCTGCAGAGTAGTTCAGTGTTTACAGCATTTATGTTTCCCAATCACCTGTGCTCCCCACCTGGTATTCCTCTTAATGTACACAACGTAAACGCCTAGAGAAAAGTGCAAGAGGGCATGCAAGATTATTCTCTCCTTCCTATCACATATCAAGCGCTCAACACTGACCACTTTCGCTCTCACTAGCCATCACCACATTACTCATCTGCAAATTTGGTAGAAACTACACTATACAAACACCGGCTCCTACTACCACCTGAGATCCTTGATAAAAGAATTGTGTTCGACACCTGGCCGCATCCAGCCCATACGTGCACAGACTAGTCGCTATAAGAACAGCCAGTCCCAACCATTGTAAAAGATTATCAATAGCTGTAATAAATCAATTCGTACTCCCAGTAACACACTATATTACACTAATCACTATGTTGGAAATGAACTGTGATGGGCTTTTCCCCATCTAGTTATTATATATTCTTATTTTATTATCACTTATATGTTACTTGTATATTAATTGTAATTAATAGCCATTCCCCAAATATGTATGGTATATTTTCAACCTGGCTGTAAGCTCTTCAATAAACCGTTAATTATTATTATTATTATTATTATTGTTATTATACAAATTGTAAACGTACAGGTGTAAAATTAGTACAGGTGTGGGGAGCCAGAGTGTAGTGTGGTACAGGTGGCAGAGTGTGGAAATTGCAGGTGTGGGTGAAAGAATGCAGGTGTGGGGTACGGGTGTGGGTACGGAATGTGGAGACATGGGAGTGCAGGTGTGGGTGTGGGGTGCAGGTGTGGGTGTGGGTGCAGGTGTGGGTGTGGGTGCAGGTGTGGGTGAGGTTGAGGTGTGGTGGTGTGGGTGTTATTGGTACAGGTGTAGGGTGTGGGGTACAGGTATAGGTGTAGGTTAGGTGTGAGGGGTCAGGTGTGGGGGTACAGGTGTGGAGGTCAGGTGTGGGTGTGGGTGGGTGGAGGTACAGGTGTGGGTGTGGGTACAGGTGTAGGTGTGGGTGTGGGTGCAGGTGTGGGTACAGGTGTAGGTACAGGTGTGGGTGAGATGGGTGGGTACAGGTGTGGAGGGTACAGGTGTGTGTGGGTACAGGTGTGGGTGTGGGTACAGGTGTGGGTGTGGGTGGTGGTACAGGTGTGGGTGTAGGTACAGGTTGGGGTGTAGGGGTGCAGGTGTGGGTACAGGTGTAGGTGTGGGTACAGGTGGCAGGTGTGGAGTACAGGGTGTAGGTGTAGGTGTAGGTACAGGTGTAGGTGTAGGTACAGGTGCAGGTGTAGGTGAGGTGTAGGTACAGGTGTGGGTGTGGGGTGCAGGTGTGGGTGTAGGTACAGGTGTGGGTGAAGGTACAGGTGGGTACAGGTGTGGGTGGGTACAGGTGTGGGTGTGGGGTACAGGTGTGGGTGAAGATGCAGGTGTAGGTGCAGGTGTGGGTACTGGTGTGGAGGTGTAGTACAGGTGTGGGTGGTACAGGTGTAGGTGTAGGTACAGGTGTGGGGTGAAGGTACAGGTGTGGTACAGGTGTGGGTGTGGGTGCAGGTGTGGTGTAGGGGTGTGGGTACAGGTGTAGGTGTGGGTACAGGTGTGGGTGTGGGTGCAGGTGTGGGTGAAGATACAGGTGTGGGTACAGGTGTGGGTGCAGGTGTGGGTATAGGTGTGGGTATGGGTGTGGGTAAGGTGCAGGTGTGGGAACAGGTGTGGGTGTAGGTGCGGTGTGGGTAACAGGTGTGGGTGTGAGGTACAGGTGTGGGTACAGGTGTGGGTGTGGGTGCAGGTGTAGGTACAGGTGCAGGTGTGGGAGTACAGGTGTGGGTGTGCAGGTGTGGGTGTGGGTGTAGGGTGCAGGTGTGGGTACAGGTGTGGGTGTGAGGTGCAGGTGGGGTGAGGTGCAGGTGTAGGTGCAGGTGCAGGTGTGGGTGTAGGTACAGGTGTGGGTGTAGGTACAGGTGTGGGTGTGGGTACAGGTGTGGGTAGGTGTGGGTACAGGTGTGGGTGTGGGTGCAGGTGTGGGTGTGGGTACAGGTGTGGGTGTGGAGTGGGTGTGGGTGGGTACAGGTGTGGGGTACAGGTGTGGAGTGGGGTGTGGGTACAGGTGTGGGTACGGGTGTGGGTGTGGGTACGGGTGTGGGTGCAGGTGCAGGTGTGGGGTAGGTGTGGGTGGTACAGGTGTAGGTACAGGTGCAGGTGTGGGGGTACAGGTGCAGGTGAGGTCAAGTGGAGGTACAGGTGTGGTGATGTAGGTAAGGTGCAGGTGTAGGTACAGGTGTAGGTACAGGTGTAGGGCAGGTACAGGTGTAGGTGCAGGTGTAGGTGCAGGTGCAGGTGTGGGTACAGGTGTGGAGGTGCAGGTGTGGGAGTACAGGTAGGGAGGTGCAGGTGTAGGTACAGGTGCAGGTGTGGGGTGCAGGTACAGGTACAGGTGTGTAGGTACAGGTGTGGGTACAGGTACAGGTGTAGGTGCGGGTGTGTACAGGTGTAGGTACAGGTACAGGTGTAGGTGCAGGTGTGGGGTACAGGCGCAGGTGCAGGCGTAGGTACAATAAATACTAAATTGTAATGGCGTGTTCTCACTCCCCTTCTCACCTCCTCTGGGCTGGTTGGTGTTCGTCAGCAGTGAGCCGGACTGACACCTTGTTCTGGAATTACCTGGTGTGTGTGTGTGTGTGTGTGTGTGTGTGTGTGTGTGTGTGTGTGTGTGTGTACATGGACGTGTATTCATCTTCTATCTATCTATATAAAACAAAGAAGTCTGTCTGTCTGTCTGTCTGTCTGTTTGTTTGTGTGTCACGAAAATCTCGGAACTACTTACCGATCTGTAGTGATGATGGATGGTGTTATATGTAGTGATGATGGATGGTGTTATATGTAGTGATGATGGATGGTGTTATATGTAGTGATGATGGATGGTGTTATATGTAGTGATGATGGATGGTGTTATATGTAGTGATGATGGATGGTGTTATATGTAGTGATGATGGATCGTGTTATATGTAGTGATGGTGGATGGTGTTATATGTAGTGATGATGGATGGTGTTATATGTAGTGATGATGGATGGTGTTATATGTAGTGATGATGGATGGTGTTATATGTAGTGATGGTGGATGGTGTTATATGTAGTGATGATGGATGGTGTTATATGTAGTGATGATGAATGGTGTTATATGTAGTGATGATGGATGGTGTTATATGTAGTGATGATGGATGGTGTTATATGTAGTGATGATGAATGGTGTTATATGCAGTGATGATGGATGGTGTTATATGCAGTGATGATGGATGGTGTTATATGTAGTGATGATGAATGGTGTTATATGTAGTGATGATGGATGGTGTTATATGTAGTGATGATGGATGGTGTTATAAGTAGTGATGATGGATGGTGTTATATGTAGTGATGATGGATATTTATTTATAATATAGTGATGATGGATGGTGTTATATGTAGTGATGATGGATGGTGTTATATGTAGTGATGATGGATGGTGTTATATGTAGTGATGATAGATGGTGTTATATTTAGTGATGATGGATGGTGTTATATGTAGTGATGATGGATGATGTTACATGTAGTGATGATGGATGGTGTTATATGTAGTGATGATGGATGGTGCTATATGTAGTGATGATGGATGGTGTTATAAGTAGTGATGATGGATGGTGTTATATGTAGTGATGATAGATGGTGTTATATTTAGTGATGATGGATGGTGTTATATGTAGTGATGATGGATATGATACGTCTGGTGATGATGGATGGTGTTATATGTAGTGATGATGGATGGTGTTATATGTAGTGATGATGGATGAGTGTTATGTATGTAGTGATGATGGATGGTGTTATATGTAGTGATGATGGATGGTATATGTAGTGATGATGGATGGTGTTATATATAGTGATAGTGGATCTGTTATATGCTTAGTGATAGTGGATGGTGTTATATGTAGTGATGATTGGTGTTATATTTAGTGATGATGGATGGTGTTATATGTAGTGATGATGGATGATGTTACATGTAGTGATGATGGATGGTGTTATATGTAGTGATGATGGATGGTGTTATATGTAGTGATGATGGATGGTGTTATATGTAGTGATGATGGATGGTGTTATATGTAGTGATGATAGATGGTGTTATATGTAGTGATGATGGATGGTGTTATATGTAGTGATGATGGATGATGCTATATGTAGTGATGATGGGTGGTGTTATATGTAGTGATGATGGATGGTGTTATATGTAGTGATGATGGGTGGTGTTATATGTAGTGATGATGGGTGGTGTTATATGTAGTGATGATGAGTGGTGTTATATGTAGTGATGATGGATGGTGTTATATGTAGTGATGATGGGTGGTGTTATATGTAGTGATGATGGATGGTGTTATATGTAGTGATGATGGATGGTGTTATATGTAGTGATGATGGGTGGTGTTATATGTAGTGATGATGGGTGGTGTTATATGTAGTGATGATGGATGGTGTTATATGTAGTGATGATGGATGGCGTTATATGTTGTGATGATGGGTGGTGTTATATGTAGTGATGATGGGTGGTGTTATATGTAGTGATGATGGATGGTGTTATATGTAGTGATGATGGGTGGTGTTATGTAGTGATGATGGATGGTGTTATATGTAGTGATGATGGGTGGTGTTATATGTAGTGATGATGGATGGTGTTATATGTGATGATGGATGGTGTTATATGTAGTGATGATGGATGATGTTATATGTAGTGATGATGGATGATGTTATATGTAGTGATGATGGATGGTGTTATATGTAGTGATGATGATGGATGGTGTTATATGTAGTGATGATGGGTGGTGTTATATGTAGTGATGATGGATGGTGTTATATGTAGTGATAATGGGTGGTGTTATATGTAGTGATGATGGATGGTGTTATATTTAGTGATGAGGATGGTGTTATATGTAGTGATGGATGGTGTTATATTAGTGATGATGGATGGTGTTATATGTAGTGATGATGGATGGTGTTATATGTAGTGATGATGGGTGGGGTGTTATATGTAGTGATGATGGATGGTGTTATATGTAGTGATGATGGATGGTGTTATATGTAGTGATAATGGGTGGTGTTATATGTAGTGATGATGGATGGTGTTATATGTAGTGATAATGGGTGGTGTTATATGTAGTGATGATGGATGATGTTATATGTAGTGATGATGGATGATGTTATAGTGATGATGGATGGTGTTATATGTAGTGATGATGGATGGTGTTATATGTAGTGATGATGGGTGGTGTTATATGTAGTGATGGATGGTGTTATATGTAGTGATATTGGGTGGTGTTATATGTAGTGATGATGGATGGTGTTATATTTGGTGATGATGGATGGTGTATATGTAGTGATGATGGATGGTGTTATATGTAGTGATGATGGATGGTGTTATATGTAGTGATGATGGATGGTGTTATGTAGTGATGATGGGTGGTGTTATATGTAGTGATGATGGATGGTGTTATATGTAGTGATGATGGATGGTGTTATATGTAAGTGATAATGGGTGGTGTTATATGTAGTGATGATGGATGGTGTTATATGTAGTGATAATGGGTGGTGTTATATGTAGTGATGATGGGTGGTGTTATATGTAGTGATGATGGATGGTGTTATATGTAGTATT
>NW_024725489.1:2185409-2358601 GCF_018991925.1 Homarus americanus | reverse complement strand
CAGTATTTTTTTATTTTCTTTGGTTCAAGTTATAAGAGAAGGTAATCCTCGAGGTAAACTCCTCCTCGAGTGTCACCCATCAACTTGGTTCACTCGAGTGAAGGGGTCAAGTCTTTCCTGGTTTAGAGTTCCCACGAGGGGGCTAGTTTATTGGGCACCCCCTTGTGGTGGCAATTTATTTAACCTGTGACCTTCATCTCTTGACCTTTTGACCCAAAGATCACAGGTGTTATGGTCCAAATTAGAGGTGTGGGAGATTTACCTGACACATGACACGGGCACGGAGTAGTCTTGGTATAATAAACTGTGTGTGTGTGTGTGTGTGTGTGTGTGTGTGTGTGTGTGTACTGAATTGCCTGCCCTCAGCCGCGTGGGTACTTGTGTGATTTTTTTGTGGTGTTTAGAGAAAGGAGAGGAAAGAAGATTAGAGGTGAGGGAAGGGTTATAGCTTGGAAATTGAAGAAATTTAGGAGGGGAAGAGAGGCGGGCTGACCGCCTAGCTAAGCTTAATAGTGTGTTAGGGTTGTGTCATGGGTTGTTATTGTCTGTCGGTACAGGCACTAGACTGATGGTGTGGTCCTGAGGGGGGGGTCAGGGTATAGGACCTGGGGATAGTAGCGGTACAGCTGGTTGCTAAAGTCCTTCCGTTCTGGGGGTTAAGACACCCTGGGGTATCCTACAGTGGTGGCCGGGGATCCTAGCGTGGTTTGGTTTGAGAGGACGTGAGGGAACTAGTAATACCACTGTAGGATATACAAGACCTGGGCTACAGAAGTCCTTTAGCATAGTGAACGATGTACTTCCCAGTCTGTATCCTTCAGAGTGAAAGATCCTGCCGGACTGTATTCCTTCAAGAGTGCGTGAAGGAAAAAGGAGGTACGCCGTAGGATGATAGAAGGATAAGAGAGGAGGTGGTACAGGTGGCTGGGGAGTAAGACAAGGAATCCTTACTCCAGAGGGTGGTGACGCCCCCGCCGTGGTGGCTTTAAGTGATGGGAAATCCTGACAGAATTTAGGTCTTGAAGGAGGAGAAGGAGGAGGGGTGGTAGAGGCGAGGGAAGTAAGAACTACGCCGTAGGACTCCCAGGAGGAGGAGGAGACAAGGTTACGTTGATTAACAGGGCGTCTCTCTCTCTCTCTTTCTCTCTCTCTCTCTCTCTCTCTCTCAGGTATACAGACTTCTCACCATCATACACTGAGGCTCTGAACACCTGTTATATACACACAAGTGCTTAAACACATGTGTATACGAAAGGACTAAAGACCTGTGTGTGTGTGTGTGTGTGTGTGTGTGTGTGTGTGTGTGAGAGAGATTGATGCATAAGTGTAGTGTTTGTATTCTCAACTCGTTACACTTTCTACAATACACTGTGTTGAGGTGTGTGTGTGTGTGTGTGTGTGTGTGTGTGTGTGTGTGTGTGTGTGTGTTTCCATTATTTCTTGCATTTTTCCTCTTTTTAATTATTACATTATTATTCTCTCATATCATTTACCCTTTCTTCTCTCCTTTCTGTTGCTACTTCTTATTCTTCTTCTTATTTTTCTTTATCTTTCTAATCATCTTCCAACCCTTCCTTCCTCTAGTCTTCCTATCCTCTCGTCTCTTCCTTACCCTCTCCTCCTCCTCTTTATTCCCCTCTTCTTCCTTCACACACGAAAATTATAACCAACACAAAATAAAAAAATAAAAAATGCGAAAGTAGAAGGCCATTGTTTATATAAGGGGGAGGGTATGACGTAGGCGTGACGTAAGCAGTACCCTGACCAATCCCCGTCCTCGACACCCTATCATAACCTGTATTTATCTCTCTACGTCACTAACAGACCTGACCAATGCGATACAGTCTCAGTGTAATTGTGGCGCCATCTTGTTTGTCGTTTATACTGTCCTTGGTGATTTAGTTGAGGTCTGGGTGTGATTTTGACCACATTTGTTGTTGTTATTATTATTTTTATTATTACAGGATATTTTTACTATTACTATTAGGATAGGTTAGAAAATAAAGAATTCTCAACCTCCCAACCTCCCACATCTCCACTCCACCTCCCCCACTCCACTCACACCTTCCACCACCTCCCACCCACCCACACCTCCACCTCTGTAGTTCCATTCATGAAGGGATAAATCGTGTCCGTCCAGAGGGTAAATTTATTCATTGGTGACACATCTGGTGGTGGTGACACAGGTGGTGGTGGTGGTGACACATCTGGTGGTGGTGAACAGGTGGTGGGTGGTGGTGACACAGGTGGTGGTGGTGGTGACACAGGTGGTGTGGTGGTGGTGACACAGCTGGTGGTGGTGGTGACACAGGTGGTGGTGGTGGTGACACAGCCAGGTGGTGGTGACACAGCTGGTGGTGGTGGTGACACAGCTGGTGGTGGTGGTGACAGCTGGTGGTGGTGGGTGACACAGGTGGTGGTGGTGACACAGCTGGTGGTGGGACACAGGTGGTGGTGGTGGTGACACAGGTGGGTGGTGGTGGTGACACAGCTGGTGGTGGTGGTGACACAGGTGGTGGGCTGGTGGTGGTGCGGTGGTGGTGGTGACACAGGTGGTGGTGGTGGACAGTGGTGGTGGTGGTGACACAGCTGGTGGTGGTGGTGACACAGGTGGTGGTGGTGACACAGGTGGTGGTGACAGGTGGTGGTGGTGGTGACACAGTGGTGGTGGTACACAGCTGGTGGTGTGGGTGACACAGGGGTGGTGGTGGTGACACAGCTGGTGGTGGTGGTGGTGACACAGGTGGGTGGTGGTGGGGACAGGTGGTGTGGTGGTGGTGACACAGGTGGTGGTGGTGGTGACACAGGTGGTGGTGGTGGTGACACAGCTGGTGGTGGTGAAGGTGGTGGGTGACAGGTGGTGGTGGTGACACAGGTGGTGACACAGGTGGTGGTGGTGACACAGGTGGTGGTGGGACACAGGTGGTGGTGGTGACACAGTGGTGTGGTGGTGGTGACACAGCTGGTGGTGGTGGTGACACAGGTGGGTGGTGGTGACACAGCTGGTGGTGGTGGTGACACAGGTGGTGGTGGTGGTGACACAGGTGGTGGTGGACACAGCTGGTGGTGGTGGTGACACAGTGGTGGTGGTGGTGACACAGGTGGTGGTGGTGGTGACACAGCTGGTGGTGGGTGGTGACACAGCTGGTGGTAGGTGATGGTGACACAGCTGGTGTTTTTCTGAGACGAGACCACCTGGCGCCCCTTACCTGTTGGGGTTTACCTGGACGGAGGTGTTGTGGGTGAGGGGGGAGTTACTTGGCCGGAGGGTGGGGTTGGGGGTTAAAGGGGTTTATTTGAAGGGGTGTTAACGTTGGTGTGGTGAAAGTTTTTTTGGGGGGTGATATACAATGTACATGTGTATATTTTTGATTCATTTATTGACGTATTCTACATACATAATACTACTTCTCTCTCTCCCATTGTATTCTGGGTACAAGAGTGCATTAGTTACTTACGTTGCGGATCCTAAGACTATTATATTATGATGCTCCAGTGTGTGGTGAGTAATGGTGGTGGTGAGGGTGGTGATGGTGGGTGGTGATGTGGTGGTGGCGGCGAGGGTGTGGTGATGATGAGGTGATGATGGTGGTGGTGGCGAGGGTGTGGTGATGATGAGGGTGATGATGGTGGTGGTGGCGAGGGTGTGGTGATGATGAGGGTGATGATGGTGGTGGTGGCGAGGGTGTGGTGATGATGAGGGTGATGATGGTGGTGGTGGCGAGGGTGTGTGGATGATGAGGGTGATGATGGTGGTGGTGGCGAGGGTGTTGATGATGAGGGTGATGATGTGGTGGTGGTGGCGAGGGTGTGGTGATGATGGTGGTGGTATGAGGGTGTGGTGATGATGAGGGTGATGATGGTGGTGGTGGCGAGGGGTGTGGTGATGATGAGGGGTGATGGTGGTGGTGGCGAGGGTGTGGTGATGATGAGGGTGATGGTGGTGTTGGCGAGGGTGTGGTGATGATGAGGGTGATGATGGTGGTGGTGGTGATAGTGGTGGTGAGGGTGATGGGGTTAGTGGAGGCTTTATATTTTACTTAATAAGGCTCAGTACCGTACTTACTAAGGCTCAGTACAGTAGTTAATAAGGCTCAGTACCGTACTTACTAAGGCTCAGTACAGTAGTTAATAGGGCTCAGTACCGTACTTAATAAGGCTCAGTACCGTACTTAATAAGACTTAATACAATAGAACTACAGATAATTACCCTCCAGAGCATAATAATAAACCTTAATGTTCATACAACTTACAAATATAAATAAACCTAAACCCCCCATTAATTGTTCTTTATCAAAACACATAATTAGCCTCGGTTAATAGACTGACTAATGAGTATTATTATTAGGTGCTCATGATGCCCGGCACGTGTCAAAAGAGTGCTTCAGTAGACAAGGGGGTGAGTGTGTGGCCTTAAGAGCGAGCTTCCCAGTGCTTCTCTCTTAGCTTATACACAGAGACGGCCTTTACACACATACACACACACACACCTACATACACACCTACACACACACACAGGGGAGGGAGGGTGTAAAACAGTGTTGCCAGAATGGTGGGTGTGTTCCTCAAGACACCGCCTGGAGTAATAACATTATCCTTGAATTTGTCTTGAAAATTAGACTAGGAGCTGAACCTTGGTGTCGCTTCTTATGTGTGTGTGGGTGTGAGAGAGATAAAAGAGAAAGAGAGAGAGAGAGAGAGACATATTGAGAGAGATAGAGACATATTAAGAGAGATAGAGACATTGAGAGAGACAGATGGTATCATTTTACACTTTCACGCACTCTATCAAAAATTAAGTTCATTCATCTTGAGGCTTGAGTCAAGAAAGTGTTATACTCGGGAGGATTGATGACCTAGATTACCTGTTAATCCCCCTTTTGGAAGAACCAGGAGGGATTTATGGTTAGAGATTAATGCCTCGTAGTGGTTTGAGTGTTGTGAGAGATTTATTATCGGGATTTTTTTTTTGCTGTCTTGGTATAATAAAGATTAATGGGATTTTCAGAGTGGGGATTGCTCTATGACTGGTGTGTGTGTGTGTGTGTGTGTGTGTGTGTGTGTGTGTGTGTGATGGGAACAATATAGTCTTTAAGTGAATAGAATTAATATTAACCTGCGTTATTGTAACCTAACCTAACCTAACCTATTCGATGTAGGCTTTGTACACTTTGTTAATGTTAACGTAGGAATTAACTAGCCATTATGTTTTTTATTATGTCATCAATATATTAACCTTTGACCTGGAATCACTGGCATTAACCCCTGAATTTTTACGAGTTAAAATAAATCCCATTTCTAACACTATCATGAATCAGACCAGGTCATCAATTTTGGGCTGTTAGTTTGACCTCTGACCTCCCCTCTCCTCCCCTTGGATTTAACCTTTGACCCGGGACTTTAGGTCATTAAATAAAAATTGTCTATTACAGACACTCCAAACGAGGTTAAAGTTAACGCCTCGATTGCCCGTCAGCCAACAACATTTATCTTATTTAAGTCCGTAATTGTGCAAGTCGGTTTATATATTTTTATGATTGCATTGCATTGCACAGATGCACAGAGACAGACAGACAGACAGACAGACAGACAGACAGACAGACAGACAGACAGACAGACAGCACTATTTATCTCGAGATCAACAGAAGGATTGAATCATTACACTGGGTTGGTGACCTTGTATGAGGGAAAGGGGGTCATTATCACCGTTGTCTGGGGTAGGTGTCAAGGGTCAATGGGGTCAATCTACTGGGGTTAGGTGTCATGGCCACTGTAACACCCTGAGACTATATAATTATCACGTATTAGCTGTTGTCTATTACTGTTTGTTGTTTTAATTCATTCTATTTAATTCTGGATATTTAATTGAGTTTTTAATTAATTGGTTGTTTATTTAGTTTATTTCTTTGTTGTTGTTGAGTTGTTCTTTTTGTTTATTTTTTTTGTTTATTGTTGTTTTGTTGTATTGTTGGAGGTTATTGTATTAAATGATAGTTATAGTACTGTATTGATAATTGTTGTTGTTGTATTAAATATTTATTGTATATATTTTATTCAGTTTGTTGACGACTTTTATTTTGTTGTTATTGGGTTTTTTTTTGGGGGGGTAAGAATTTTTCGACCTTTCAGTTTGTTTGTTGATCGAATTAGCTAACGAGTGTGATGTTCAACGGTGATTTTTGGTTCATTAACTAACTTTCTCTCTCTGTTTGTCCTTGGTTAGTGCTCTCTCTCTCTCTCTCTCTCAGCTGTCATCATCCATCGCCCCAGTGTCAATAAATTCTCAAGAGGTGACCATCCAGCCTCCTCCTTGTAGATCTGGACTCCTAACCTAACCTAACCTAACCAAACCTAACCTAACCTAACCTAACCCAACCCAACCCTATAACTGTGTCATATGCAACTTAATTTTTGTTTGTTTTTTGTTTTCTTTATGGTTGTTGAATAATTGCTATTAGTCTATGTGTTTGTTATTTTATCTATCTAGCCAGCTATCTGCCAATCCAACTATCTATCTTTATTTTTATATGTCTGTCTGTCTGTCTGTCTGTCTATCTGTCTATCTATCTATCTGTCTATCTATCTATCTGTCTATCTATCTATCTCTGTGTTTAGTTGATATATATTTTTATCACCATCATCATCATTATTATTGTTATTATTATTATTATCATCATTATTGTAATTTTTGTCATTATTATTATTATTATTATTATTATTATTATTATTATTATTATTATTGTTATTGTTATTATTGTCTTCTCTTAACCCAAACATTAGTGTTGGTCTCTGAGACTCTGGTCGGTGTTGACACGGCTTAGTGAGGTCTATATATATTATACTTGTTCTCTTCTTCATTGGATGGGGCCCGTGGAGGAGAATATGGTGTATGTGCTGTAAAAACAATGAACCCAACCAAAATCAACCTAGCCAACTAATTATTATTCACGTATACCAAATTAACCCACCAACCACACACACACACACACACACACACACACACACACACACACACACACACACACACACACACACACACACACACACACACACAGCAGTGGTGGGGGACATCTCGTATCTATATATTCATTATCACAGTCAGAGAGGAAGGCAAGCCCCCAGGAGCCTTCAAAATATGGTGCAAGACTCGAGCCTTTACCGTCACTCACTGCGTCCTGTTGTTGTGTGTCTCTGGGAGTGAGTTTTGAGGGAGATTTCGTCATCGTTTTTGGTCAACTTCCTGTGTGGGGGGGGGGGATAATTGGCTAAAGGAGGGAATAGGGGTAATTGATAAATGAGGGAATAAGGATAGTTGATAAATGAGGGAATAGGGGTAATTGATAAATGAGGGAATAGGGGTAATTGATAAATAAGGGAATAGGGGTAATTGGATAAATGATGGAATAGGGATACCGGGATAAATGAGAGAAATACCTAATATAGAGGATGGAATTAGTTTAGTGATTCAAAAGGAACCGATGATTGGATTCGGAAGATAAACTAATCCTTTGAGGGATTCACATCGACATGATCTAGGGATTAGGGTGTTTATCCAATCCCTTGAAGTGTCTTTGGGGGACGTGATACCTGGATTAGGTGAGATAACTGAATCCTTTGCTGATTTACAGGGGCAAGATGGATGGTTGGATTAGGTGGGTTATCCAATCTCTTTATGGATTCAGGGGGACAGATGGTATGGATTAGGGCAGATAACTGGACTGGATTAGATAAGGGTTTCGAATTCTCTCTTTCTTTTCTCTCTCTCTCTCTCTCTCTCTCTCTCTCTCTCTCTCTCTCTCTCTCTCTCTCTCTCTCTCCTACAATGGCACTGGGAATTACCCGAGTGTTACTAACGGTGCTGGGTGACACACGCGCGCACACACACACACACACACACGCACACACACACACACGCACGCACGCACGCACGCTACATCCTAGAGTGTGAAAAAACAGAACCTTTTAGGGACAGATCCAAGCATTTTTATCTGTGATGGCAAGATAGCTGATATACTAAAGCTGTGTAAAGCTAAGTAAGCTTCGATGTACCTAACTAAACAAACACTGCACTGTATCTCCTCTGTAACACTCAACGCCACACACTAACCTCACCTCTGGGGTCTGTTATATACACCCTTTGTTGACCTCTGTCCTGTAATCCTTTTGTCCTGCCGATTACAGGATGAGTATGGGTGTGCACAATTAACTAGCTATCGTTTGGAGCAACATTGAAAAAAAAAAAATTCCCGAACGCCCACAAGACACGCCTCTGCTCATCATCCACGCCCATGTACACCCACGCTCATTACGGACGCCCACAACCACGTTCACGCCCTTTTACACAGCCACGCTCATCGCCCATGTCCACCACCCACACCCACCGCCCACGTCCACCACCCACGCCCACACTCACCGCCCACGTGCACCACCCACAACCACAGCCCACGTCCTCCACCCACATCCACACTCATCAACCACGCCCACGCGACCCTGAGCAGGCGGTTCATTAGGTAGTAACTGAAGTGAGTGTTTATTTAAGGCGAGAGTGTGAAGGTCGACCTTGACTCCGCCACACGTCACCCTCGAGAGCTGTAATGAGGAAAGAGCTTTTGGGTGACTCTCACTGAAGCAAACAAGTGCAAACAGTCACCAGTCAACCAATTGTTTACCATATTAAGATGTATCAAATAAAACAGGTATATAACAAGTGGATTACAAGGTGCTGTAACCGCTAGACCAATGTTAGGATATGCAGTATGTCCCTCTGGCAGTATGTCCCTCTGGCAGTATGTCCCTCTGGCAGTATGTCCCTCTGGCAGTATGTCCCTCATGCAGATAACATATTCTGTAATGCCTTTGTAACTTTTGCTCTATCATCCTTTGGGGGTGGGAAGCTACAACTCACAGATAGGTGCACAATAAACTAGATGTTGTTCATGAAATAAAATAGGGTCGTTATATTGCTGTTCACTACATGGGTCCTGTGGGTGGTCATGGTCGTACTGTTGTCATGGTCGTTCTCTCTCTCTCTCTCTCTCTCTCTCTCTCTCTCTCTCTCTCTCTCTCTCTCTCTCTCTCTCTCTCTCTCTCTCTCTCTCCTCTCTCTCTCTCTCTCCTTAAGCTACGAAAAAAACCAAATGGATTCTAAAATGCATCTAATTGGCTCACTGAAGTTTTAGACCCAAACTTATATTCTCAAGAGTTCGTAAGTTAATCCGTAAGAGGGAAAAAATTGGTCTTACAAACTTTTAACAATAAATCTGCATAGTTTAGCTTAACACTCTGAGTCCCGAGGGGTTTAATCATCGTCGTCCAAAGGGTTAGATCAGTCTTTAAAGGGTTAGATCATCGTCATCAAAGGGTTAAATTGTCGTCGTCATCGTCATCAAATGGTTAAATCATCGTCATCAAAGGGTTAAATTATCGTCATCAAAGGGTTAAATCATCGTCAGCAAAGGGGTTAAATCATCGTCATCAAAGGGGTTAAATCATCGTCATCAAAGGGGTTAAATCATCGTCATCAAAGGGTTAAATTATCGTCATCAAAGGGGTTAAATCATCGTCATCAAAGGGTTAAATCATCGTCATCAAAGGGGTTAAATCATCGTCATCAAAGGGGTTAAATCATGATCATCACAAGCTTAAGTTAGCTAGGAAGTTGTGTATGTATATGTGTATGTATGCATGTATGTGTGTATGTATGTGTGGATGTGTCTTACGTGTGTATATTTACGTATCCCATCAGTGTGGAAATTTGAAACCCTTAAGAGCGTTTTGAAATCCTCCCCCCTTTCCCCCCCTTCCCCTTCCTTCCCCTTCCCCCCCTTCCTTCCCCCTTCCCCCTTCCCCCTGTTGTGTCGTAACTATAGCGGATGGAAACACTTCTCGTATCTACAGTTAGGGAGATTGTCTCTTATCATACGACCTATTTGAGAATATCTCTCTTGTGTGTCGTAAGTATAGTATTGTATTGTATTGTATTGTATTGTATTGTATTGTAGTTGTATTGTATTGTATTGTATTGTAGTTTTATATGATGATTTAGTTGAAACACATGACCCCAACTTAAGATAGATTGATAGATAAGGTTGATAGTTTATAATACGCCAACACACACCCGGATATTTACACGGTGAAATATAACACCCCCCTCCACCCACCTACTTCCTGGAGGTGGGTGGAGGTGGGTGATTTACACGATGATTAAAAAGGATAATTTACAGAACTATTTAAAAGATGATTTACAGGTTGGTACGCGCCCTATGGTAAGGTGATACTGTAGGCGGCTGGAGTGTAAATCTGGTGGAGGGGGTGGAGAAGGGGTGGTGGGTGTAAGTTGGGAGAAAGAGGTGGAGGAGAAAGATAGAAGAGTAGAGGGAGTAGGAGGAAGAGGAGAGGGGGAGTGTGGGTTGGTGAGAAGGAAGAGAGGGACCAGGAGGAGGAGGAGGAGGAGGAAGAGAAGGTGATATGTGGGTCAGTTTGTACTTGATGAGAGAAACCGCTTTACCTGTACTCACCTGTCTGTGTCTCTTCCCTTTCCTCCTCCTCAATCTTCCTCTTCCTTCTTCCTGTTGCATCTCCTCCTCTATCTTCCTCTTTCCTCTTGCTATTTTTCCTAATTCCTCTTTCCTTCCTCCTCACTTAATTTTCTCCCTATTCTCCTCTGTTCTTACTTCTCTCTTTAACACACATACACACCACTGAATACACAAACAGACGGGAAAGGCTTACTTAAGTATCTTCACATGTTTGTTTCTACTAGAGAGAGAGAGAGAGAGAGAGAGAGAGAGAGAGAGAGAGAGAGCCTGCAGTAGATAACACTTTACCTCTCTGACTCAGTGTGTGTGGATCGTAAGGCTGTCACAAGTACACCCGGAGACCTTATGTCGTAACCTAACCTAACCTAACCCAACCCATCAGGCAGGTTCATGAGAGCAGAGACACACACATATGGTGTTTGTGCTTCCCAGAGAGTGAGTCGACCCCTGGCTTCCTGGTATGTATGTTGTGAGTCATCCTTCTGCTGGTGTCATGATGTAGGATGACCGAGAAGGATATTTACAAGGTGGGGGGGTCGTTCTTCAGGGGTCTTTTGGGGAGGTGTGGATAAGGAGGGATGTTTTGGAGGTGAGGGGTGTTGTTCTTCAGGGGGTAAGGGGTGTTGTTCTTCAGGGGGTAAGGGGTGTTGTTCTTCAGGGGGTAAGGGGTGTTGTTCTTCAGGGGGTGAGGAGTTATTATTATTATTATTATTATTATTATTATTATTATTATTATTATTATTACAAAACAAGTTTAAAAAAGTTCATTCATGACAAAACAGTTTAGCCACTGACCACTGAGAGACGTAATAGCAATATGGGAACTCAGTGTGACTCAGTGGGACTCAGTGGGACTCAGCAAAAAACCATTTGGACTCAGCTGAACCCCATCCCCCTCACACACACACACACGAGGGAAGGTGTGGAGAGGCTGACCTGTGTTTACCATAATCCTGATCTTTAGTATTGTCTTGGGAGTTCCTGTATCTTGTGTTGATCCTCGAGTGTGTGTGTGTGTGTGTGTGTGTGTGTGTGTGTGTGTGTGTGTGTGTGTGTGTGTTTACGTCGGGAATCTCAAAGCAGGATAGGAATGACAGTCTAGAAATGTGAAACTTTAACCCATGAACTTGTAAACGAACCCGAATCCCGAATCCCGAACCCGAACCCGGATTGTAGAACGCGAGACAACTTAGAAACCCAAGAGTCACGACGCTTCGAACCCGGATTCTCTAACTAGAACTCTTGAGCCTCTGCTTCGAACCTTAACAACAACGGGAGATTCGAAGCCCCCCAAAAGCCACGAGTGAACCCGTCTCGTCACGCCCGCGGGTTTAACTGAATCGTAGTTGTTGACTCCTGCTTCGGTGTGAGGATAAGGCGTCAAGGGGAGTTGAAAGAGCAGCTCGACTCCCTGATCACGATTTCAGTATTTGGTAGGTGTTTTGGAGGTGAGGGTGAGGGAGGAGATATTGAGGCAAGATGATCCCCTGAGTTTGTGTAATGTAGGTCACCTTCACACACACACACACACACACACACACACACACACTCGCGTTAACGAGACCTCAGGTTGGTCCAAACTGTAAACACACTTCAAGATGCTGTTGTTGACAGTTTTTCCGACTTTGAGATCTCACACATAAATAAAGAGAGAATGCACATGTCTGTCTCTCGCTGTCGTGTCTCTTGGTGTCTCTTAGTGTCTCGCAGGGTGGAGATTAATGTTTGTATGTGCGTCTTGACTGTTTAGGAGAGACAGTCACAGTGGTGTTTTGTTAAGTGTGGAGAGAGAGAGAGAGAGAGAGAGAGAGAGAGAGAGAGAGAGAGAGAGATAATACAAGGACAAGCTGAGACGAGAGAGAGAGAGAGGGATAAAGTAGAATGAAGGGAATAGAATAAACAGTAGGATAAAGGCTGAGGTAGGATGGGTGTGGCCAGGTCCATGGGGGGCCGACACCAATGGCAAGATGTCGTGATAGTGGGCCTAACGCTTGGTGCTTTTACCACGACGACTACGACGCTCATTCACCATAATCTCCATCCATTCATATTCATTTTCCGAGTTACCTCTCTCTCTCTCTCTCTCTCTCTCTCTCTCTCTCTCTCTCTCTCTCTCTCTCTCTCTCTCTCTCTCTCTCTCTCTCTCTCTCTCTCTCTCTCTCTCTCTCTCTCTATTCTATCTTTCCTTCCCTTATTTTCACTTCTTTCCCTCTCCCTCTTTCATTCTCCCCTCCCGCCACCTCTTTCCTCCCTCCTCCTTCCCCCACTTCCCCCCCTGCCCCTTCTCCCCCTCTTACCCATCTCGTAATCCTTTTGTCCCTATAATCTGGAAATCTCTAAAAAATCTAGGAATTAATTTAATTTGGGAATCCCTTAAATCTTGGATTCCATTTAATAGGGGAATTCCAGGTTCTGGCTGGAACTGGTGACTCACTTTGTAGAGGAGAAATGTTAGCTCTCTCTCTCTCTCTCTCCAGGTAAATTAAGTTTATATTGGAGTATTAATGAACAGGTGTGACGATCCAGCTCCATTTACCTGCCGGTGGTAATTAATATCCGTAATAACACCTGAGACACGACCCCTTTCAGGTGTTCACGATGCCTTCAAGAAGACCCACTTAAGATAAAGATAATTTAGCGCTGAAGAAAGAGGTGTGAGTCTTGAAGATAATGAAGATAATATAAGAAACAACTCACACTGAGGAAACAACACTGAGGAAATATATTACGGAATAGTTATTGTTAGAGAATCAGTGTATGAGAAGCTACCTGTGGAGATGCTTACCTGTATACCTGTCAAGCTTAATACCTTTTGATAAGGCCTCTGGTGAGTTGGTCCTGAGGTGAATCCTTGGTGAAGAGGATTGTAAAGGTGGAAAGATTGGAGAACCTAAACTTAATCTAACCAAACTTCAACATAACGTAACCTAACCTAAACTTAATCTAACTTGAACGTAACCTCACCTAAACTTAACCAAACCTAAACCTAACCTAACCTAACCTCACTAAGTAGTGTTAGAAAATTTAATCATCAGGTAAAATAAACTCGGGTGCCTAATCTTCATGTGATCCCACTATAACAACAACACCACAAGGTCACACGTCATCACCACAGGTACACACACACAGGTCACACATCACCACAGGTACACACACAGGTCACACATCACCACAGGTACACACACACGGTACACATCACACAGGTCACACACACACAGGTCTTATCACCACAGGTGCACAGGTCACACATCACCACAAGGTACACACACACAGACATCACCACAGGTACACACACACACACAGGTCACACATCACCACAGGTACACACACACAGGTCACACGTCATCACCACAGGTACACACACACAGGTCACACATCACCACAGGTACACACACACACAGGTCACACATTACCACAGGTACACACACACAGGTCACACATCACCACAGGTACACACAGGTAACCAGACTAACACCTGAGCTACCTGCTAACTCATGCCAGGTGTTACCAGGTTGTGAGTCGCGACATTGACTGTATTGGTATTCTGCTCCTCGGGTTACTTTAGTTCCGGGTGGTGTGGTGGTGAGTGTTGATGGTGTGTGTTGCTCGCTGTTGTGGTGTTACTATGCTGACGTGTGTAACCTAACCTAACCCACCTTTACCTAATCTAGCCTAACCTACTTTTACCTAACCTAATATAAGCTAACCCACCCTAACCTAACCTAACCTAACCTAATATAAGCTAACCTAGCCTAACCTAATTTAACCTAACCTAATATAAGCTAACCCACCCTAACCTAACCTAACCTAACTATTTTCCTCAATTTCCTCACCAAGGTTTAAAATAGAGTCACAGTGTAATCCCTCCGCCATTTTCCCTCCCTCCTGTAACGGGATTCAGAATAACTAGAGTCTGGGTGTACTTTCGGCGCCATTTTCTCCTCTCGTAAACCTGTGTTGTTGGGGTAATTATTCACTTAATGGCGCCGCCAGGCAAACAGAGTGTGTGTGTTGTCAGTTAGGTTAATTATTATATATATTCTGAGACCTTGATGGAGAGAGGAGGAAGAGAGGAGGGAGGAAGACGGTGGGGTGGGATTGCTGCCTGTTGTCTCAGTCATTCTTGGTGTGTGTGTGTGTGTGTGTGTGTGTGTGTGTGTGTGTGTGTGTGTGTGTGTGTGTGTGTATGTGTGTGTGTGTGTGTGTGTGTGTGTGTGTGTGTGTGTGTGTGTGTGTGTGTGTGTGTGTGTGTGTGTGGACTCCAAAAGGGCCCCCAGTTCTTATGGTCAAATATACACTTTAAAATTAACACGTATTAAGTTATGTTAATTTAAGTTAAGCTAAATTAGGATGGGTAATTGAAGTTAGGTTAAGTTAGAATAGGCTAAGTTTAAGTCAGGTTACATTACAACCAATTAGAACTAAGACCCATTAAACCAACCAATCGTTACTCAGGAACTCTCACACCTGTTCTAGTTAATAATTAAATGTTACTTCCCACATACATTGCGGGAAAGTGTGTGTGTGTGTGTGTGTGTGTGTGTGTGTGTATGTGTGTCTGTATTTTGGTTCAGTGTTGCGCTTCTGGTGTCCTCCTTGTTCTTATGGCCTGTACCGTATAATTTGGTGATGTTTACGCGTTATGTTGTTGACTTAGTAGTGTGTGTGTGTGTGTGTGTGTGTGTGTTTTGATAGTTGGTGGTAAAGTATTTGGTCTCTCTCTCTCTCTCTCTCTCTCTCTCTCTCTCTCTCTCTCTCTCTCTCTCTCTCTCTCTCTCTCTCTCTCTCTCTCTCTCTCTCTCTCTCTCTCTCGTTTTCTTGCACTGTAGATAGATAGATAGATAATATAGTGATCGAACTTTCACTCCTGCAAACACAAACAATCACACTGCCCACAACAACAAGCACAAACAAGTACACTATCCACAGCAACGAGGTCACACTAGGACTTTACTCAGAAACAAACACAACAAGCACACAGCGGTCAGCAACAAGCACAGACAAGCACACTATCCACAGCAACAAGCACACACAAGCACACAGCGGTCAGCAACAAGCAGTAGTCAAGGAGCGGAAGTGACCACGCGTATTTTGAAGTTAAATATACGGTCACTTATAGCCTTTGGGGGGGTGATAGTGGTGGGGGTGGTGATAGTGGTGGGGTGATAGTGGTGGTGGTGATGGATGGTGGTGGTGGGGGTGATAGTGGTGGGGGGTGATAGTGGTGGTGGGGGTGATGGTGGTGGGGGTGGTGGTGGGGGGTGATGGTGGTGGTGATAGTGGTGGTGGGGGGGTGATGGTAGTGGGGTGATAGTGGTGGTGGGGTGATGGTGGTGGTGGGGTGGTGGTGGGTGATGGTGGTGGTGGTGGTGGTGGTGGGGGGGTGATGGTGGTAGTGGGGGTGATAGTGGTGGTGGGGGGTGATGGTGGGGGTGTGGTGGTGGTGGGGGTGGTGGGGTGGTGGTGGTGGGGGGGTGGTGGAGTGGTGGTGGTGGGGGGGTGTGGTGGGGGGTGATGGGGTGATGGTGGTGGTGGGGGTGATGGTGGTGGTGGGGGTGATGGTGGTGGGGGGGGTGGTGGTGGTGGGGGTGGGAGTGGGTGGGGTGATGGTGGTGGTGGGGGTGATGGTGGTGGTGGTGGTGGTGGGGTGATGGTGGTGGTGGGGGGTGATGGTGGGTGTGTGGGGGTGGTGGTGGTGTGGTGGTGGTGGTGGTGGTGGGGGTGATGTGGTGGTGGGTGGTGGTGGTGGGTGAGTGGTGGTGGTGGGGTGATGGTGGTGGTGGGGGGTGGTGGTGGTGGTGGGGTGATGTGGTGGTGGGGGGGGTGATGGTGGTGGGGGGTGATGGTAGTGGTGGGGGTGATGGTGGTGGTGGGGTGTGGTGGTGGTGGTGGTGGTGGTGGTGGTGGTGGTGGTGGTGGTGGTGGTGGTGGTGGTGGTGGTGGTGGTGGTGGAGGTTGGTGGTGGTGGTGGTGGTGGTGGTGGTGGTGGGGGGTGGTGGTGGTGGTGGTGGTGGTGGTGGTGGTGATAGTGGTGGTGAGGTTGGTGGTGGTGTGGTGGTGGTGGTGATGGTGGTGGTGGTGGTGGTGGTGGTGGTGGTCGTATTGTGTGTTTTGTATGAGAGAGTTACTGTCAGCTGTACATTGTGTTTACATACCCACACGTCTAGGGCCTACTGTGTGCGTGTGTGTGTGTGTAGAGACGCCCCCCAGCCTGACGTGACCTGTGTTTTGCCAAGGTGTCTGAACCCCGCGGCGTCTAGCTATTGGTCCGAAACTTCCAGCTGGGTAAAATGGCGGAGCTGAAACGTTCGTAATTGTGGCGTTGGTGGCCTAAAACGTTCGTAATAGTGGCGTTGGTGGCCTAAAACGTTCGTAATAGTGGCGTTGGTGGTCTAAACACACACACACACACACACACACACACACACACACACACACCCATATACAGCCACGTACCCTGAAGGAAGATGGATTGGGTGGAAAGTTGATGGTATGGATTGGGGGTTTGGGGGCACAAGATCCGAGAGGGTGATTGGGTACGAGGATGATTGGGTACGAGGGTGATTGGTTACGAGGGTGATTGGGTACGAGGGTGATTGGTTACGAGGGTGATTGGGTACGAGGATGATTGGGTACGAGGGTGATGATTGGTTACGTCACCAATCCGTAATATATCCTGAAGGGAGTTGGACAATATTGATAGATGGATAGTTGATGGTATGGAGGGCGTAGATCTGAGCTGGATTGAGTAAAATGAAAATGGATTAGGGACGAGGTTCTGGCATTGTGATAGTGGCACCTTCACTATACTTGGCACTGTACTGAGAGGGATGTAGATAGTGGCACCCTCTTTACTTGGCACTGTACTGAGAGGGATGTAGATAGTGGCACCCTCTTTACTTGGCACTGTACTGAGAGGGATGTAGATAGTGGCACCCTCTTTACTTGGCACTGTATTGAGAGGGATGTAGATAGTGGCACCCTCTTTACTTGGCACTGTACTGAGAGATGCAGATAGTGGCATTCTCTGAAGATAGTGGCACCCTCTCTACGTGGCACTGTACTGAGAGAGATGTAGATAGTGACACCCTCTCTACTTGGCACTGTAACGAGGGGGGGGGTGGTTAGTGTAGAAAGTTGTGGATATTTATGGATTGAGAGATTCAGGTCACATTTGAATGATGACTCCGGGTGACCAAATACTTACATTATATTATAGATAAGGAGATGGTGGTGACTGTGTTATTAAGGTCAAGTATGTTGTAACGCTAACCTAACTAACCTAACGCTAATCTAACCTAACGCTAACATAACCTAACCTAACCTAAACACCTCAGGCAGCACTAGGATTATTAATATTCAGGTGAAATATACCTTGAGAAGACGAAGAATACTCAGGTGTGTGTGTGAGAGGGAGAGAGAGGGAAAGAGAGACCACCCATCACCTCCCTCTCTTTAAATTAACAATAACCAGACTCCTGTTATCCACTCAGGGAGCAAAGTCACAAAGATTCACACATTATATTGACCCTTACGTCAAAACAGAGGTGTGTGTGTGTTGAGAGAAAAGAGGTTACGACCATCTGTATAAACACTGGGGTGCCGAAACTGTTATCCTAATAGGGGGTTCGAATATGTTATAGGTGTTCGAATCTTATATGGGTTCGAATCTGTTTTAGGGGTTCGAAGTCTATTATAAAGGTTCGAAGTCTGTTATAGGGGGTTCGAATCTGTGAGATGGGTTCGAAGCCTCTAAAATCCGCGAGTTTATTATTCTGTGAGAGCTGGAGAGACAGGATCGGTTTTAGTATTATTAATTTTCATTAGTTTTTTAAAGGGTTTTTCAGTCTTGGCTGTTTTTTACGCTATCTTGTCAGTTTTAATTCGTGGTTTAAGTGGGTGAGTTTTAATTGAATTAGGTTTATTGTTTTTAGTCACATAGTAATGATGTTGATGATAATAATAATAATAATAAGAAATGTTACTAAAGGCTTCGACATTTTTTTTAATTCGTTCTGTGAAATTTTTTATCAAGATTAATTACTGCCGAAGAAATTTGAATTCTGCTTCTTCTTCCTTTTCCTTTTTTTTCTTCCTTCTTCTCCCTTTCTTTCTCTTCCTCTTCTTTATCTTCCTCCCATTCCTTCGTCGTCCTCTTTGAAGAAATCTTGTATTGTGTTATGAGTTTTAGGATTTTGTTTTAGTCTTAAGAAAGGAAGAGGTTTAATCTCTCTCTCTCTCTCTCTCTCTCTCTCTCTCTCTCTCTCTCTCTCTGCTAGGTATTAGTAGTCAAATGGTCATACTATCCTCCGCCGACGACACTGCAGCCGTGGTATTTATAGGTCGTGTTTACATTGAGATTCAGCAGCAGTGGAAGCGAAGGTCAGCTGCTGGGCGAGACACTGGGTGCTGCCTCCTCCTCTGTTTGCTGTTACGATGCTGTCCCTCTTGGCTGTTTTACCGTTTGGAGTTTTACCGTTTGTTACTCTCGATTATGGTAGTGGTTTGTGGTTATTGTGGTAGTTGGCTTTTGTAGTTTATTATGGGGGTTAAAAGTTAGTGGTAGTTGTGGTCAAGGTAGTGCAAGGTGGGGTGTTAGTTCCCCGTCTGTTTAGTGTCTATGTTTTTTTTGTTTTTGCTGTTTATTGTTGTTAGTTTGCCGTTTCTGTTGTGTCTCCTGTTGTTGTTTTATTGTTGTTATTCTTGTTGGTAGTGGTGATGATGATGATTGATGATGGTATAGTGATGATGGTGGTGGTATAGTGATGGTGGTAGGGATGGGGTTTTTTCTGGGTTAGTAACGGGGTCAAGGTTAGCATGTTGTGATAGTGGCGGTGGTGGTGGTGGTGGTGGTGGTGGTACAGGGTAAGTGCTTAGTTCCTCGTCTGTTTGCTGTCAAGAGTGTTATATATATATATACCTTTCTGTTGTTTGATACTGTTGTTACTGTTAGTATTATTGTTATTATTGCCGTTGTTTCTGTTGTTCTTGGTGGTGGAACAGGGTGAGATGTTAGGTTCTCGTCTGTTTTTTGTTGTTATCTGTTTTTACCTTTGTTCACTTATGCTTGACTGTTATTGTTACTGTGGTTACTGTTGGTCAAGGTCAGTGAAAGGTCAAAGAAATGTTTTACTCCCGTGTCGTGTTTGTCTGTTTTTATTTTACATTATTTATCTTTATCTGGTTTTATCTCAATAGCAAAGGTCTTCAAGCACTTTCACTCTGAGTCACTTCACACACGGAACAATAGTGTACTGGATAATAAGGAAGTGTTTTGTGTGTAAGGAAGCATGTCTCTCTCTCTCTCTCTCTCTCTCTCTCTCTCTCTCTCTCTCTCTCTCTCTCTCTCTCTCTCTCTCTCTCTCTCTCTCTCTCTCTCTCTCTCTCTCTCTCTCTCTCCAGTTGAATGCTCAAACAATTTGAATATTAAATTAAAAATGTTTTGTTAGCAGTGGTGTGTGTGTGTGTGTGTGTGTGTGTGTGTGTGTGTGTGTGTGTGTGTGCTTCAACAATGTATGAACACTTGAAAATAAAGAGATATATTATTATTATTGTTATTATTATTGTTATTATTGTTGTTGTTGTTGTTGTTGGTGTTTCCTTTTCGTCCTCAGGTAAGCAACAAATTACACATTAGCATAATAATAGCTCTCATAATTAACGCTAGACAAACCGGTTGTCTTAATGAGAAATATCGCACACCTGTCACACACACACCTGCGTACACACCTGTCCCTCACAGATATGTTTGTTCACGGTGTTTGCCCAGGTGAACCACGACCACCACACGCGGCTGGCTACCTGCTGTGTTAGGGGGATATTGCTGTGTTAGGGAGGATATTGCTGTGTTAGGGAGAATATTGCTGTGTTAGGGGGATATTGCTGTGTTAGGGAGAATATTGCTGTGTTAGGGGGATATTGCTGTGTTAGGGAGAATATTGCTGTGTTAGGGGGATATTGCTGTGTTAGGAGGGATATTGCTGTGTTAGGAGGGATATTGCTGTGTTAGGGAGAATATTGCTGTGTTAGTGGGATATTGCTGTGTTGGGGATGTTGCTGCTGTGTTGAGGAGGGATATTGCTGTGTTAGGGAGAATATTGCTGTGTTGGGGGATATTGCTGTGTTAGGGGGATTGTGTGTGTTAGGGGGATTGCTGTGTTGGGGGATGTGCTGTGGGGAATATTGCTGTGTTAGGGGGATATTGCTGTGTTAGGGAGGGATATTGCTGTGTTGGGAGGGATATTGCTGTGTTGGGGGGATATTGCTGTGTTGGGAGGGATATTGCTGTATTGCTGTGTTAGGGGGATATTGCTGTGTTGGGGATGTGCTGTGTTAGGGGGATATTGCTGTGTTAGGGGGAATATTGCTGTGTTAGGGGGAATATTGCTGTGTTAGGGAGGATATTGCTGTGTTAGGGGGATATTGCTGTGTTAGGGGGATATTGCTGTGTTAGGGGGAATATTGCTGTGTTAGGGGGAATATTGCTGTGTTAGGGAGGATATTGCTGTGTTAGGGGGATATTGCTGTGTTAGGGGGAATATTGAAGTGTTGAGAAATGTTCCAAGACGTCAGATGTATCGAAGACAGTTGATGAATTCATTTACCTCACAAGAGCATAATGAAGTAATTTAGAAACGTAGAGTAGAGGCGAGGGAAGTTGTGAGGGGAAGAGTGAGGGAAGTTGTGAGGGGAAGGGTGAGGGAAGTTTCCAAGCGGGTCAACTCAACTATAGGGAAGGTGTTGCGAGTCTTGAGTGTTCTAAAAGGGGTGGTGTGTTTTTGTTTTGAATTCAAAGATGGAGTTTGTAGCGAGGTCAAGTTATATATTGAGTTTGTTGATGATTTTGATGATGGTGAGTGATGATGAGGGAAGATTTTGAAGGCATTTGGTGAAGATGAAGGAAGACTTTGACTTTGAATATGATGGTAAGTGAATGAAGATGAAGGAACGAGTTGGAAGACACTGATGGGAGGTGAGAGAAAAGCAAGTAATCAAGCAAGCAAGCACAAGTGAGAAGAGAAAATCAAGCAAGCAAGCAAGCACAAGTGAGAAGAGAAAATCAAGCAAGCAAGCAAGCACAAGTGAGAAGAGAAAATCAAGCAAGCAAGCAAACTGGAACCGAGGGGAAGTGAGAAGAGAAAGCAATCAATCAAGCAAGCAAATAAGCAAGCAAGCAAGAGAGAGCCAAGTCGACAGATGCATAAACACAAGGACACACTATCAGATAACAACAAAGGCACAGCAACCTGACTCCGGCACCGAGTTGACCCAAGGGGGAAGAGACCCGAGTGTTCCTATACTCTCTGAACTGTCTCATTGTCTCACCCCACTTTAGCGAGTCTTTCTCTATCTCTTTTGTCGCTTTCTCTCTCTCTCTCTCTCTCTCTCTCTCTCATTCTTTGGTGATTCGTCTCTCTCTCTGTGTATCTCCCTCTCTCTCTCTCTCTCTCTCTCTCTCTCTCTCTCTCTCTCTCTCTCTCTCTCTCTCTCTCTCTCTCTCAAGCTATAACACAAAGCTATATTACACCAGTTAGCGTATATCCTCTATATTACTTGACATATGGCGTATATAAAGAAAACCACATCACCTTACGCCAAATACACGTAACACCCAAGATACGCATTTGTTTTGGGGGTATGTGTGTTGACATTGTATTTCCATCATGTTGCGTCACCCATCTACCCATAATTGACTACATATACCCTCTTATTTAGCTACATAATAGGGTATTTACCTATGTATATTGATATAGCGTGTATAGAAATCATTATATTTACCTGCAATTTACCTGTCATCAATTTTAGGGCAGACAGGTGGGGTGACTGAGGAAGGTAAGGTATTAATTATGATTTTGATTACCACGTGAGGTAAACAAAATTTTGCTAAGGTGATAATGTTTGTTTTTTTCTCTTTTACAGGTGACTTGATCAGAGGCGTCCCACAGGTGGTATCAGGTATGAGTTAGCAGGTGACAGGTGATGGTAGATGGTTCAGACAGGTGGTAAGAGGTGAAGGTGTAAGGAAGCTGAGTATTATTGGTGACAGGTGGGTGTGTGGGTGTTTGACAGGCAGGTGAGGATTTATGACACTGATTGGGACAGGTGAAGGTGTATGATAGTGACTGGTGAAGGTGTATGATAGTGACTGGCGAAGGTGTATGATAGTGACAGGTGAAGGTGTGTATTAGTGACAGGTGAAGGTGTGTATTAGTGGCAGGTAAAGGTGTATGATAGTGACAGGTGAAGGTGTGTATTAGTGACAGGTAAAGGTGTATGATAGTGACAGGTGAAGGTGTGTATGACCGTATAGTAGGGTTTACAAGATGATCGAAAAGTTTCTGTGCACCTGAAACAAATAAAGGCAATAAATAACTATGCTCTCGGAGTCTTGTTACTGCACAGGGACTTACCATTACCATGTGTGTATATATATTTGGGTTGGATACTCCCCCTGGTGGACGCCAAGGTCACCTAGTGTACAAAGTGTGTCTTGTCTGTGAGGGTTTTGGTGAGTCTATCTGTGGCCTCCTGAGTGTGTCTACGACCTCCTTTGGGATGTTGCTCTCTCTCTCTCTCTCTCTCTCTCTCTCTCTCTCTCTCTCTCTCTCTCTCTCTCTCTCTCTCTCTCTCTCTCTCTCTCTCTCTCTCTCTCTCTCTGTGTTGTGTGTGTGTGTTTGTGTATTATTATTTAACCCCTTGAGAAAAATTTGTATTCGTACTCAAGGGGTAAAGTCATCGTACTCAAGGGGTAAAGTCATCGTACTCAAGGGGTAAAGTCATCGTACTCAAGGGGTTAAGTCATCGTACTCAAGGGGTAAAGTCATCGTACTCAAGGGGTTAAGTCATCGTACTCAAGGGGTAAAGTCATCATACTCAAGGGGTTAAGTCATCGTACTCAAGGGGTTAAGTCATCGTACTCAAGGGGTAAAGTCATCGTACTCAAGGGGTAAATAAATTTGACATAGGATTTTTTCTTATGATTTTGAAGGTGTAATCTGTCCAATGGGAAATAATCTGGGGTAATTTGTCCAGTGGGAAACAATGTGGTGTGTGGTGCCCAAAGAGGTGGTAAAGGGCGTCTCGTGGCGCTCACACACTCACCAGGGTCAACAGGATGGGCGTGGGTTATGTCCGTCCCGCCTTCTGCACACACACACACACACACACACACACACACACACACACACACTCACACACACACAATACCTCTAATGTCACCACGCCCACGACGCCCTCAGAACACTTAACAATAAACATAAACACGCCCACGCTATGCCCAGACCGCCCACGCCCACACACACACGCGCGCGCCCCCAACACGCCTCCCAGACACCAGCAGGGGTCGTGGGGTACATCTTGACAGTTGCTGCACGAGGCGACTGGCTACAACTGGATCCCCTTTAGCCTCGACCCCCCCACCCCCCACCCCTCCTCTTCTCCCCCTCACCCCCCTCCTTCCTCCCTCCTTCTCTTGTTGTCACCTGCATATATAATCGTTGCTGGTGTTCTCTCCTTATTGTCGTTTCTTCCCTTCAGTGTCCTGTTAATCACCGTTTCTCTTTCTCTCGGTTTTTCTCTTCTATGTCCTGTTTATCACCGTTTCTCTATTTCTCGTTTTGTTTTTTACACTTCCTGTACTTCTGTTTTATTTATTATTGCATTTCTTATCTTTTTCTTATCTCATTCTTTATGTTATTTTGTAATTATTATTTATTATCATTATTACTCTTTCTTATTGATCTTTGAGTCGATTCTTTTTTCGTTTTTTTTTCTCTCTTTCGTTTGTATGTTATTCCATCTTTATTGTTACTTTCTCTTTGTGGTTCGTTTATCAGTCTTCCTCTTTGTCTTGTTCCAACTGACGATTGTGTTTGGTGATTGTTATCGCCTCGTGTCTGTTGTCTTTCATTGTTTGCCTTTTATTAATAGTTCCTTCTTTCTTTCTTTCTTTCTTTCTTTCTTTCTTTCTTTCTTTCTTCTACTTCTTTTCTTTTATTTGTTCTTCTTTTCTTTATTCTTTTCATATTTTCTTTATTCTTGTCTTCGTCTTCTTATTCCTCTTTATTTGTTATTTTCTTCCTCTTTTAATCTTCTCTTCTATTTTCTTATTCTTCTTCGTCTATATCAATTTTCCTCCACGTCTCTCTTCATCGCCAATATCTTGCTGGGTAACTTAAGATGTATTGAGGGCGAATAAGGAAGAGGAGGTAAGGAGGATAGGTGGAGGAGGCAAGGAAGATAGGTGGAAGAGGTAAAGAAGATAGGTGGAGGAGGTAAGGAAGATAGGTGGAGGAGGCAAGGAAGATAGGTGGAGGAGGTAAGGAAGATAGCTGGAGGAGGTAAGGAAGATAGGTGGAGGAGGTAAGGAAGATAGGTGGAAGAGGTAAGGAAGATAGGTGGAGGAAAAGGTAAAGAAGAAGAGGAAGAAAACGGGAAGAGGTGATAAGGTGGAGGAGGGGGAAGGAAGATAGGAAGAAGGAGAAGAAGAATAAAGTAAAAACAGAAAGAAGAAGGAAATTATAAAATATAGGAAAAGGTTAAGAAGAAGAAGAAGCTAAGGTGAGATAAAGAAGAAAGGGATTAAGGAGAGAGGCTGATAAAGATGGTGGATGGGATAGAGAGGAAAAAATAAAGGGATTAAAAAAAGCAGGTTTGAAATAGTTTAATCTGATGTTGTTCCAGAAAGCTCTCTTAGCCCTCACTAGCCCTTAGCTCATCCTCACCAGCCCTTAGCTCATCCTCACCAGCCCTTAGACCCACCAGCCTTTGAACCCTTCCCTCAGCCCTCACTTCAGCTCTTAGCTCTTTCTCAGCCCTCCAACCCTCACATATCACCCCGCAGCCTCACTCACACCCCCCCCCCCCCCCCCCATCGTTCTAATTAATAGTAATAATGTTCTTAAAGAATTTAGACCTAATTTACATTTTATAATTTGTTTGTCGTCTGTGATAAATTGGTTTTAGGCCTACGAGTATAATAGGTCTAGTGTGTGTATGTGTGTGTGTGGTTTTTACGTATATGTATGTGTGTATGTATATTTACGTGTATGTACATGTGTGTTTATCATATAATAAAACACTAATTAGGTTAAAACATCATTTAGTAAACCTTTCTCGTTTGTGTGTGTGTTTTTGTGTAACTTGATAAACAGAATAACAATGGACAGTCATACGAGTGTGTTAAAGGTGTGGCCTAGTTTGGTGTTTTGAGAGAGAGAGAGAGAGAGAGAGAGAGAGAGAGAGAGAGAGAGAGAGAGAGCACACAGATTAGAGAGAGACAAATAGATAGATAGAGAGAGAGAGAGAGAGAGAGAGAGAGAGAGAGAGAGAGAGAGAGAGAGAGAGAGAGAATAAGAGTAAGTACAAAGAGAGAGGTAGGTAGGTAGGTCTAAATGGGTTATGTAATTTGAATGTGTGCACCACCTGTTGATACTGGTAATGATTTCTGTGGTTTGGTTACCCAGCTGGCTATTATTGTTACTATTATAATTATTTATTGTTATTGTTGCTATTGTTGTTGCTATTGCTGCTCTTTTTGTTGCACCTTGTTGTTAGTAGTAGTAGTAGTACGTAATAGAAGCCACAGCGGTCACCAATCCCCCCCCCCTACACACACACACACACACACACACACACACACACA
Source organism: Homarus americanus (assembly GCF_018991925.1). Classification (NCBI taxonomy): domain Eukaryota; kingdom Metazoa; phylum Arthropoda; class Malacostraca; order Decapoda; family Nephropidae; genus Homarus; species Homarus americanus. The sequence goes on along the minus strand of NW_024725489.1, from coordinate 2,332,420 downwards.
CACACACACACACACTTTCGTTGCTGAGAATAACATTAAAATTTTGGTGAACCTGTGTAGTGATCTTGATGACGTTGTAAGTTGTTAAATGCGCACCGGGACCAAGCCTTCGTTACACACTTGGTGACCATCTTGGTGACTCCAGGAAAAAGCCTTGACTTAACTGTTCCTTATCCTGGTGATGGAGTGTTCTGGTGACCTCATTACAGTGTGGTGATTTACATACCAAACCATCGTTACGCTTTTTTGGTGATTATTTACTTGCATTGGTGAAAGTATAGAATCATAATGGTGACTGGGTCTTGTGGTTTGGGATGGTGATATAATGATTGGAGCATGATGGTGATTTGATGGGATAGAGAGTTAATGGACTTGGTGAAATGGTGAACAGTTTGATGATGAAATAATAGTAGTGATGATTATAGTGAACTGATAGTGACTTGGTGATGATTATAAGATAGTGAGGAGTTCTTGGTGACTGAGAAGGTCCTGCTGGTGAGGATGGTGATTATATAGTTACTTGGTATCTAAACGAACGGGAATAGTGAAGTTGGTGACGTGAGATTAAGGTATTTGGTGGTGATGGTGACCTGGGTGTGGGCTGTTTGGTGATGCTGGTGATCTAACTAACTGGTCCAGACGGGATGCTGCTGACGCCGCTCGTAAATGTCAAGGATCTTTGTGTGTGTGTGTGTGTGTAAACGTGTATGTGTGTGTGTAAGCATGTATGTGTGTGTGTGTGGTATTTATTGTAAGCTTGTGTATGTGTGTGTGTAAACGTGTATGTGTACGTGTAGCATGTATGTGTGTCTGTGTGTGTTGTGTAAACGTGTATGGTGTGTAAACCTGTATGTGTGTGTGTAAGCATGTATGTGTGTCTGTGTGTGTTGTGTAAGCGTGTATGTGTGTGTGTAAGCATTGGCATGTGTGTGTGTAAGCATGTATGTGTATGTGTGTGTGTGTGTAAACGTGTATGTGTGTGTGTAAGCATGTATGTGTGTCTGTGTGTGTTGTGTAAACGTGTATGTGTGTGTTGTGTAAACGTGTATGTGTGTGTGTGTAAACGTGTATGAGTGTGTGTGTAAACCTGTATGTGTGTGTAAGCATGTATGTGTGTCTGTGTGTGTTGTGTAAACGTGTATGTGTGTGTGTAAGCATGTATGTGTGTCTGTGTGTGTTGTGTAAACGTGTATGTGTGTGTGTGTAAACCTGTATGTGTGTGTGTGTAAGCATGTATGTGTGTGTGTAAGCATGTATGTGTGTGTGTGTGTATGTGTTGTGTAAACGTGTATGTATGTGTGTGCACGTGTGTGTGTGTGTACTACAGATGTGAGTTAGGTATAAGGGGTGTGTTCAGTAGCGCAGGTGTCAGGTAAAGAGGTGTATGGACAAGATGGGTATTCCTATGAAGACACACCTGTATGAGGCGTTGATCCTCTATAAACACTTGTAATATAGATACACGCACCTGCATACACCTGTCCACACCTGTGCACCTCCGCCAGACGATTAGGGTAATGAGGGGTATAGTTAATGTGTAAGTAGCAGCAGGGGGTGTAAGGTCCTCCTCCTCCTCCTCCTCCTCCTCCTCCTCCTCCTCCTCCTCCTCTTCTTGTTTTTCTTCTTCTTCTTCTTCCTCCATCTACTTCCTCATGCTTCTCCTCTTACCCTTTCTTTCTTCTTCCTCTTTTTCTTCTTCTTCTTCTTCTTCCTTCTTCTTCTTCTTCTTCTTCTTCTTCTTCTTCTTCTTCTTCTTCTTCTTCTTCTTCTTCTTCTTCTTCTTCTTCTTCTTCTTCTTCTTCTTCTTCTTCTTCTTCTTCTTCTTCTTCTTCTTCTTCCTTCTTCTTCTTTCTTCTTCTTCTTCTTCTTCTTCTTCTTCTTCTTCTTCTTCTTCTTCTTCTTCTTCTTCTTCCTTCTTCTTCTTCTTCTTCTTCTTCTTCCTTCTTCTTCTTCTTCTTCTTCTTCTTCTTCAACTTCTTCTTCTTCTTCTTCTTCTTCTTCTTCTTCTTCTTCTTCTTCTTCTTCTTCTTCTTCTTCTTCTTCTTCTTCTTCTTCTTCTTCTTCTTCTTCTTCACCCTTCTTCTTCTTCTTCTTCTTCTTCTTCTTCTTCTTCTTCTTCTTCTTCTTCTTCTTCTTCTTCTTCTTCTTCTTCTTCTTCTTCTTCTTCTTCTTCTTCTTCTTCTTCTTCCATCTACTTCCTCATGCTTCTTCTCTTACCCTTTTCTTTCTTCTTCCTCTTTTCTTTCTCCTCCTTCGTCTCACTGTAACTTAGGGAGGGAGACAACATCCAAATCTCCCTCCTCCTCCCTCCCTCCTCCTCCTCCTCCTCCTCCTCCTCTTCTTCTCCTCTCTCCCCCCTTCCCTCTCCTCTATTCCTCCCACTCCCTAACCTAACCCCTAAACTAAACCCGAGCCTAACCTAAGCAAACCTAACCTAACCTAACCTGACCTAACCTAACCTAACCTGACCTAACCTAACCTGACCTAACCTAATATATTTAATCATCAGGTGAACTAAACTGGGGGGGGGGCTAATCTTCAGGTGGTCCCTCGAGACTCTACAGCTCTATGGTTGTTATACCTGATATATATACCGTTATAGGAATTAATATATGCATCACCATGACAACCAGCCACGCCCCCGTAGACCCGATGTTGTTGTTGTTGTTGTTGTTTATAGAATTTTAATTACAATTTAAGGTTAAGTTCACCAGCGGACGTGTGTTGGTACCTCCCCTCAGTGCCACCTCCCCTCAGTGCCACCTCCCCTCAGTGTTACTTTCCTTCAGTGCCACATCCTTTCAGTGCCACCTCCCCTCAGTGTCACTTTCCTCAGTGCCACCCTCCCTCAGTGCCACCTACTTAAGCATTTTTCTTAAAACATATATCTTCCCCCTTTACGTTTTCTGTTGAGTTTGGGATGAGCTGACGTGTGAGGCAGCTGACGTGTGAGGCAGCTGACGTGTGGGGCAGCTGACGTGTGAGACGCATACCTAAGATTAATTGGCATTCCTGGCCTGGCATCCTTATTTACCTTATATAGCAGGTGTGTGTGTGTGTGTGTGTGTGTGTGTGTGTGTGTGTGTGTGTGTGTGTGTGTGTGTGTGTGTCCAGTCATTCAAGAAAAACTGAATGAATATATGCGACGTTACCATGGCAACCCCCACCCCTTGCCCCGAAATACCTAGCCGCATGTAGCCAGAACGACGCCTCCTCTGATACGATCCATAGTCATAGGTGGTCCTCTTCCTTTTCCTTCTTCTCTTCCTCCTCCTTCTACTCTTCCTCCTCCTTCTTCTCTTCCTCCTTTTCCTCCTCCTCTTCCTCCTCCTTCTACTCTTCCTCCTCTTCCTCCTCCTTCTTCTCTTCCTCCTTTTCCTCCTCCTCCTCTTCTCTTCTCCTCTTCCTCCTCCTTCTTCTCTTCCTCCTTTTCCTCCTCCTCCTCTTCCTCCTCTTCCCTCCTCCTTCTTCTCTTCCTCCCTCCTCCTCCTCCTCGTCCTCCTCCTTTTCCTCCTCCTCCCTCCTCTCCTCCTCCTCCTCCTCTTCCACTGCTCCTCCTACTCTTCCTCCTCCTCTCCTTCCAAATCTCTTCCTCGCCTCTGTGTGCCAAAAGTAACTCCTGGTGTCTCATGTTCAAACACAACTACTAAACTGTATATGTTTGTAACGACTGTGTGGGGGCGGGGGTGGAGAAGGGTTGAAGGGAAGTGAGGGAGGGGAGAGGTAGTGGGGGGATGGTGGGGAGTATGTCACACCACCCCCACATGTGGTAACAGTAGTCTACCACATCCTGGAACTAATTTGCATAGTAAAATGAGAGGCATATTTTGTTGTTTAGTCTGTCTGTCTGTCTGTACTTCTGTCCATCTCGGTCTATCTGTTTGTGTTTCTGTATTTCTGTCTGTCTGTCTGTCTGTCCATCTATCTATCTATCTATCTATCTACCCACCCACCCATCTGTCTGTCTGTCTGTCTGTCTTGCTTATACAATATTGGTTCTCTCTCCCTCCCTCACGCACACACACACACACACACACACACACACACACACACACACACACACACACACACACACACACACACCTGTTTGTATGGCGGCGCAGATTAGGACTGACAGACAAAGATTGATGGCTAGCTGCCCCCTCGTCACTAATACGAGCCTAATACTGTTATGTATATCCACGTTGTGTTGTGGAGGTTGTAAAGTGGACAGGCTGATAGTGGGGTTGTTGTTCTTTGTTTGTTTTATTGTTATTACTGGGTGTTTTTGTTGTAATTAATGTTGTTGTTGTAGTTGCTTTTGTTATTGTTATTTTTATGATTTATTATTATTGTTATTGTTGTTGTTATGGGCTACAAAGGGTGGGCAGGTATGGGTGACAACAGGTGTAGATGGGCAGGTGTGGGTCATAAACTCTACCAGGTGAGGCAACACAGGTGGGTGTGAAGTCTCAAAAAATCTTAAGTTTAATTTTCCTCGTAATTAACTGCTTGAACAACACACCTTCAAAGAGTGAGTTAAAACTACCATCAATTATTGAATTAAACTCTTCCTTAACTAGATACATTAACTTATTACTCAAGACTAAATTAACTTACTGTATTTAGTAAAAGTCTTAAAACTTTCTCTAACTTAATATTTTTTTAGTCGGTGTTAAGTGCCTCGTTTAGGTCGAATTTCAGGTATAGTTTTAGTGTTTTGTTTTATTTTCGTATTTTTTTGTGTGATTTAAGTAAAAAAAAATCATTCATTTTTTTATTTAATTCATTTTACGAGGAATATTTATCTTACGATTTTTTGAGAAACTTGACTTAAATCACTGGGATAATTTTATCTCGTATGGGTGACTTGAATGACTATAATGACTAGTTATATTTTTTTATATATATATTTTAATAAGTTACGACTATTTTTATTTTGCTTGTGTGTGGGTGAATGGGTGAAGATGTGGATGATGGGTTAGGGTGTGAGGGATGGATGAGTCATGGGGGTGGATGAGGGTGTGAGGGATGGATGAGTCATGGGGGTGGATGAGGGTGTGAGGGATGGATGAGTCATGGGGGTGGATGAGGGTGTGAGGGATGGATGAGTCATGGGGGTGGATGAGGGTGTGGGGGACGGATGAGGGTGTGGGTGTGAGGGATGGATGAAAGATGAGGTGGTTGATATAATGAAGTAGATAAGAATGATGGATGAAAGGTGTGATGAGAGGATGAAAGAAGGATGAGAAGGGGATGGAAGGATGAGAGATAAGATAAATACATACACAGAGAAATGGATAATGGATAAAATGAACCGATACGAGGAATGGATGATGGATGTAACCTGAAGCGGATGACAAAATGAAAAGTAAAAAATAAGAATATAAAAAAAGAGATTATTGTTCTTCTTTATATCTCTGTGTTATCACCAGTAATTAACTCACTAACTCAGAACGGAAACGACAATCTGCTATATTTAACCCACATAACTAGTGTTGATAGGGTAGTTAGTGATGGTAGAGTAGTTACGATTTTTTTTTTTTTCTCCAGGAAATGGTTTTGGTAAAGGGGAGAGGTGATGGGAAGGGTAGAGGAGAGAGAGAGGTATGATAGGAATGGGGAATGGGTGGAATAATGGAGGGAAAGGGGGACAGGAGGGATGAAGGAATGGAAGAAGGGGGGAACAGAGTGGGGAAAGGAGAATGATAATGAACTGGAATTATTTATTTTATTTATTTGGGTCTATTTTGTTACCTTTTTTTAGCTTTTGTTTTACGGATATTTGTCTATTTTGCTTAGCTTTTGATAATTTTGTTTATGGTGGGTTTTTTTATTTTTGTTTACTTTTATTATTGATTTAGCTTTATCATGAGAGAGAGAGAGAGAGAGAGAGAGAGAGAGAGAGAGAGAGAGATAATGTGTAGTAGGATATATGACACTGTACACACACACACACACACACACACACACACACCTTATGGTTGGGTCAGTCACGCTTTAATTTCCCATCAACACACTTGATTTTTGACCCGATACGCTTTCCCAAAACACAGATTATACGAACGCCACTCATTCCGTGTGTGTGTGTGTGTGTGTGTGTGTGTGTGTGTGTGTGTGTGTGTGTGTGTGTGTGTGTGTGTGTGTGTGTGTGTGTGTGTGTGTGTTTGTGTGTGTGTGTGTGTGTGTGTGTGTGTGTGTGTGTGTGTGTGTGTGTGTGTGTGTGTGTGTGTGTTGTGTGTGTGTGTGTGTGTGTGTGTGTGTGTGTGTGTGTGTGTGTGTTGTGTGTGTGTGTGTGTGTGTGTGTGTGTGTGTGTGTGTTTAAACTATCAATACTAAAAGCCTTTCTTCAAATCTATGTAATTTTTTCTTATCACTTCGACCTATGTATTTACACGTTTATTAGGATATTTTATTACCCATTTCTCCCATTTTTACCCATTTATCTTATGATTTTTCCATTTTACCATTAACCCATTTACCCACACCTCGTTACACAGGAGCTTACCAATTACTACAACGACCTGGGCGCCGTGGGTGGGTCTTCCCTCGTTAGCTGATGTAATTAACAAATGGTTTGGTGTGTGTGGGTGGTGGTGGTGGTGGTGGTGGTGGTGGTGGTGGTGGTGGTGGTGGTGGTGGTGGTGGTGGTGGTGGTGGTAAGGGCCATCTGGGTGACCATAAATTACTGCTGGGTTATTGGCGGTGGACAAACAATACATCACAGGTTATTGAGACACAGGTGTTGGCTGGCAGGATATTGAACGAGGGGGTTACGGCAGTACGAGCGATCAGATGGACCTTGGGAGGGAGGAGATTTACCTCAAACGCCAGTACGAGCGATCACTTAAACAGGCGTTGGTAATAATAAGTCTTGATTTGTGTTTACGTCTAGGGGTTTAGTTTGTCTTCTGCTCCTGGCGTTATTTGTGAAAGTATTGTGTCATAGTTATTCTTTGTTTTCCTTCATATCTTTTCTTCTCCTCTCTCTCTCTCTCTCTCTCTCTCTTTCTTTTGTATAGACTTCCTTCCCTTTTCCCTCCCCTCTCCCCTTACCTTCTCCTCTACACCAGGTTGTCCACCCTGCTTTTCCCCTACCCCTTCCCTCTCCCCTCACCCCCTTTCTCCCCATCACCCTCTCTCCGCCCACGCAGTTTCCATGTTCTTCTCCTATTTTACCTCTCCTTCCCTCTCACCTCCCATACTCCCCGCAGCACCCTCCTCCAGAAGGGCAGACGCGGCAGAGACCTGGCAGTCACCCAGCTCAGTAAGACAATCAACTCAGGTTATTTTTTTTTAAGCCCGGTCAGGTTCGTCTGGCGGTAGATGAGCACCTCTGTAGGCAGAAAACATGCATTCTCAGGGACACACACGGGCGAACGTTCGTCTGACGGTAAACGAGCGTCACTGTAGGCAGAGGACTTGGTTCATAAAAAAAGTTCTTATGTACTCAACAGTAGTCGACAATTAAGGTCGCCTGGAATTAATGACTTTACTTGACTGCCAGCGTCTGGGACTTGAATTATCTTAAAGTTTAACACGTTAGAAGACAGGCGAACGTTCGTCTGGCGTTAAAAAGAAAAAAAAATACTGCAGGCTAAAAACTCGGTAATCTCGAAGGTATAATAGTTGGCCGAGAAGAGAGAAGGAAAATCAAAGGAGGATTTTTTCAGACTGCTGCACCAAACACTACTGACGTTCCCTGCCATCCACCAAGACCTGCCTGCTGGTGACCTCCCTCCTTGGTGTGTGTGTGTTGCCAGGTCATGTGTGTGTGTCTGTGTGTGTGTGTGTGTAATGTTTAAACACCCTAACTCTAACCTAACCTCACCTCCCCTTTCCCTCCCTACCATCCCCCTCCATCCCCCTCCATCCCACCCACCTCCCTCCCTCCCTCTGGCTCCCGTCCACGCCCTTCATCACCCCCACCAGGACCCAGTATATACTCTCAAGGTTCCTCTACGATACAGTCTCCTGCTGTAGTGGGTGACCGCATCTATACCTGCCTCTAACCTACGACACTAAGGTGGATTCTCAATAGGTGTTTTCGTTAAATTTCCATCACCCTCCCCCTAACGTTCCTCCGTCCCTCACTTCCTCTCTTCTTTCAACGTCATTTTCCTTCCTCTCTACACCTTCATTCTCCCATCCCCTTTCCTCTCCCTTCTCTTTCCTATTTCTGCCTCTACTTGCACTCTCCCTCCCCACTCCCTTCTTCCTTCACCTTCCCCCTCTCTCTTCCTCCCCCCTCTCCCCTTACACTCCCCCCTCTTCTTCCCTCCCCTTCCCCCACTCCCCTAATTGGTGCTGATGTAAGACAACATATCTAACTGCTCACTTAATCTGCGGTTCCTGGATAGTGGCCAAAATGGCGCCTTAATTGCACAGAGACTTGACTAATAACTGCGCTCACTTAACACCCCAACTACTGGACACAAGTTAACATAGGAGCCTTTGAGAGTCCATCTTTGGGTCTTAACTTAAAGTGCGTTTTCATAGTCGTAGTTAAGGGGTAGACTTTAACGTAGGAGCCTTTGAGAATACTTCTTTGGACCTAAGTGTATCCGTTAACTGCGTTTTTAAGTTAAGTGGTAGAATTTAACGTAAGAACCTTTAAGAATTCATTTATATGTTGTAATTTAACCGTTCTCACATTTCCAGAACACAATTTAACGTAGGAACCCTTGAGAATTCACCCCTGTGTCGGAATTCAAAGTGAGTTAGTGAAGATAGATTCAGACACTTTTCCACTTAGGAGGGAAAAAAAACTTAACGTAGGAACCTTTGAGAAAGAGGGAGAGTGTGCGTCGCCGTTGTGTATGAGGCAACAAAGACATTATTTTCCTGCTAGTTGGCGCCGTGGTCATCCGGGGGCCTTAATTCTGACATGATAATTCTGAGTAATTCTCCGCTCTGCTGGTTGTTCCATTCCTGGGTTCTTGGAATGGGAATCGTCTCTCTGTGGTAACCCTTATAAACTCTTTTTCCCTTAAATTCTCGGGAATTTAAGTTGGCGCCGTTGTAATCTTTCTGTTCCTTTAATTCTGTGTTAATTCTCAAGATTCCTATTTGTCTTCTATTCCTTCATATTAAATTCCTCAAATTCCTGTTCTTTAGATACAAATTCCCAGCATAACACAAAATTGACAGTGAAACATACAGAACTCAGACAGACTCTTCCGTCTACTGGTAGTGCCTCAAGATGACAGTAATTCAGTGGACAGGAGACAGTGAATGAGTCAGTGTAAAGCTCCCCACAATCATCTTCACTACACCCCCCCCCCTCACACACACACACTATAATCAACCCTCACTCTCACTCCCACGTGTGTAAACAGGTCACTCATTCGTCAAACATCGCCAGCCAATCAAAAGCCACCAGAATCAGGAACACGGATCGCATAGTCCAATCAGCGTTCTAGGGATGGGTATAGAGGTAACGTAAACAAGTGAGCATCGTCCTTGATCCCGTTTGTAGGGTTGGATCGTCATCGTTCGTCAGCCAGGCGCGGTAACGGTGGTGGTGGCGCGTGTGATTAAACCCTATTCTGTATAGTGTAGGTGTCGAGGAACGGGCTTGTAATTTCCCGCTAAATTTGCCCGCGTAATTTTCGGTGGTTGCTGATCAGTGTTGCTTGTCCTGGTGTCAATATTATCGTAGTGTTATGAAATAAAGTTAATATTCCCGGGTAAATATTTTTAAATAACGGTAATATCGACCTTTTTACTCCGCCAAAATTATGTAGAGGTTGTGATGAAGTGTGTAATTTCGCGGTCATTTTTCCTCTTCTTCAACATCAATAGTTTCTGATTGGTGTTGAGGTGGATATTTTCCCGCCAAAATAGCCCAGATTATATCATCCTGTCATCGTCTTCGGAAATATATTCTTAAAGAGGCTCTATTTTCGCGCAGGTATTTTTCGTTATAATATTGGTCTCATCGCCAAAATATTCTACTGTGGTGTTGAGGTGGATAAATTATTCCCCCAGTGATTTTATCCTATCGCCAAAACATTGTGGGAGTGCTGGTGAGAGAGAGCTATTTCCCGCCAAAATTGCGCGCGTTATTTTGTGGTGGTGGTTGATTGATGTTGGTTGTCAGGCCACCACAACAAAAACAAAATATTCTGCAACATTGTCAAGGGAGAGGAATGGGGGAGGAAAGTGAGGTAAAGAGGTGAGAGAAGAGGAGGAGGAGGAAATTGATTATATACACGGGGAGGTGAGAAGGAAAGAAGGAGGAAAAGAAATTTGAAAAATAAAGGAAAGCGGACGAGGAGGGGAGGGGAGGAAATTGATTATAAACGAGGAGATGAAGGAAGGAAGAGGAGGAGGTGAGACGGGGAAAGAAGAAAGATTACACTCGTCATTAAAAAAATGAATTGGGTTTAATAGTCGACAGTATTACCAAGGCGGTGGTGGTGGCGGTGGTGGTGGTGGTGGTGGTGGTGGTGGTGGCGGGAGTGGTGGTGGTGGTGGCGGTGGTGGTGGTGGTGGTGGCGGTGAGTGGTGGTGGTGGTGGTGGTGGTGGTGAGTGGTGGTGGTGGTGGCAGTGGTGGTGGTGGTGGTGGTGTTGGTGATGGTGGTGGTGGTGGTGATGGTAAACAAAACCCCAACAACAACAACAAACTAACAACAACTAACAACAACAACAACAACAACAACAACTAACAACACGAGCAGTAAGAACAACACCAGTACAGCATTTAAAGGAATAATAATATACCAACATTAACTAGATAAGAACTATAGTTAACACGGCGCCCATATATGAGAGAGAGAGGGGGGGGAAAGACAAGGAGTGAGATAGACACAGATATGTAAAGATGGAGAGAGAGAGAGAGAGTGAAAGGTCAAGTCTCACACGGTATTGATTGTAATCCTCCAGTCAAAAATCTCACCTCACTTAATTACCTCCTGACTCACTTTAATTACTCACTCCAGACATTCACTCGCTCACTATATTCATCTCTCTCTCTCTCTCTCTCTCTCTTGCTATTCCTCTTCCTCCATCATTTTCCTCAATTCGCCTTTCCCCACATCTTCCATCTCCCCCTCCCTCTCTCCCCCTCCCTCTCTCCCCCTCCCTATCTTCCCTCCCCTACCTACCACCTGACTCAATATGTTGTTTTAAATTGCTTCTTGTAACTTGCAGACGTTCAGAATCTTCGTAAAGACTTTCATGAAATTCTAAATTGCAGAGACAAGTTGCAATTTTTGTTTCAACTTTCAATTCTCAAGCTGTCAATATCTCTCCCTCCTCTTCACTTCTCTCTCCCACTCTTCTCTCTCTCACCCCCTCCCTCTCACCTCCCACTCCCCCCCACTCACCCCTCCCACCCCACAAACTTCCCCCATTCGTCTAGTGAAAAGTGTCTGTCTGTCTGTCTGTCTTATACTGAGGCTCCCCTGACTCTTGACTTACTTGTTTACTTGTTTATTTGTTTTCTTAGTAACTTATTTAGTTAATTATCACCAATATCAACCAACACCCTTTAACCACCGCCATTATCACCAAGTACCACCACTACTACCACCACCAAATCACTAACAAACTAACCAATCCCTAACACGAATCACCACAATCACCAAGCCTTCACATCAATGTAATAACCATATATAATTTCCCAATCACCAATCACTAATGGTATTTAGAGGCGATTATACCTCTAACTGATTGGTTGGTGGTTCTTTGATGTCACATTGAGCCAGGGATGTGATTGGGTACCACCAGCTGTTATACCAGATGGTGATAGTGAGGTAACCCTGGATAATTTGTAACACTGGGTAATTTGTAAGTAACACTGGATAATTTGTAACACTGGATAATTTGTAACACTGGATAATTTGTAAGTAACACTGGATAATTTCTTTGCAGGTCTCGGATGATGATGAGCGAGTAGAGGTGAAGCTACCCTGTTTAGGTGAGTTAGCTCTCTCTCTCTCTCTCTCTCTCTCTCTCTCTCTCTCTCTCTCTCTCTCTCTCTCTCTCTCTCTCTCTCTCTCCAAATTAATCAGGAGACGTAAAACTTAAGAATCACGTTAAGGAAGTTTATTTAGTAATTAATTAGTGTGTGTGTTTTAAGTACAGGTACAGTAGTTCTCAGGTTAGGTTAGGTTGGTGTTAGACGTGGTTAGAGTTAGGTTAGCGTTAGATTCTGTTAGGTTGGTGTTATATTAGGTTAGGATAGCGTTAAAATGCTTAGTTATCAGGTGAAATAAATTGGGGTGGCTAATGTTCAGGTGGTCTAAATATGGTCGCTTATAACACTAAAGAACACAAAGTGCTGCAGGAGCTTTATGTGTCTACACTGCCAGCCCGCCATTGTCTTCCAAGAATACCCGCTAGATGGCTCCACCCTCCATTCTGTTGTTCCCTCGCTATTCCTGGACGCTGATAGGCTGAGAGTATTCCCGCGTTATTATTCCTGGACGCTGATAGGCTGAGGGTATTCCCGCGTTATTATTCCTGGACGCTGATAGGCTGAGAGTATTCCTTGCTATTATTCCTGGACGCTGATAGGCTGAGAGTATTCCTTGCTATTATTCCTGGACGCTGATAGGCTGAGGGTATTCCCGCGTTATTTTTCCTGGACGCTGATAGGCTGAGAGTATTCCTTGCTATTATTCCTGGACGCTGATAGGCTGAGAGAACTCCTAAGCTATTATTCCTGGACGCTGATAGGCTGAGAGAGAATTCCCGCACCATTCCTGAACGTTGATAGGTCGAGTCCCTCTTGTGGTGTCTGTGTTGTTTCCTTTCTGTTTACACGAAGATAAAAATATGTTTTATTTATGTATTAAGTGTGGAAAAGAAATAAATAAACGAGGAATGAAAGAAAGGAAGATGAAAGAATAAAAGAAAGAACGAATGGAAGGAACGAAGGAAGAAAAAGAATGAATGAAAGAAATAATGAAAAAAAGTCACCTCATCCATTTTTTCAATACTTAAAACGTTTGGATAACATTAAATAAATAAATAAACAAAATAAATAGGAAATGAGAAGACAACAGGAAGAGTAAACAAGGTGTGTGTGTGTGTCCTTTTATTACGATGTTTATAAGATTATTATATATTTATATCTTGTTAGTTTAAGGTCTGTTAGGCTCATACATACATGGATAGATAGATATCGTGTCGTGAAAATTTCCCTAAACTCCTGCCAGGTCCCCGTGAAAATTTCCCAAATTTGTCAATTACTCGTGAAAATTTCCCTAACTTGCTAAGTGCTTATGCAAAATTTTCCCTAACTTGACGAGCCCTTTCAAAATTTCCCCCACGTGAGGGAGATAAATATGTGTTTATATTCTCTCGTTAGCCCATTACCACACACACACACACACACACACTACATCCTTGACCACTGAAGGGTCAAGACGTACCTGGCGCTCCTCTGGGAGCAGCCAGGTCAACTGTTAAGTTGGCCCATACCAACTCCCTCCCCTGAACCCTCCTCCCCACCGGAATATCAACAAGTTCTCGCCAGAAGTTACAATTTCATTTAGGAAAGGAATGGAACCAGTGTTGAACATTGGTGAACAGTGGTTAAGTCAGTGAGAACAACTCAACAGTAACAGCTGAGTCCTAACCAAGCTGACCTTCACACACACTAAAATAGGGCGTGTAATTAAATCTGACGAGGACTCCGCAAAATTACAGTAAGATCTAAAAAAAATTTTCGAATGGTCTGAAAAATGGCAGATAAAATTCAATGTGGACAAATGTAAAGTACTCAGTATAGGAGATGTAAACAGGGAAACCAGATACCAGATGAACAACGATGCCATAGAGAAATCCGACTGCGAGAGAGATTTAGGAGTAATGATAAGCAGGAATCTTAAGCTAAGTAAACAATGTGTATTTGCTGGAAACAAGGCTAATAAAGTACTTGGGTTCATACAAAGGAGTGTTAGTTACAAGACTAGCGAGGTCACCCTAAAACTATATCTTGCGCTTGTGAGACCACACCTGGATTACGCAGTTCAATTCTGGTCACCGTATTACAGAATGGATATAGAATCCTTGGAAAGAATTCAGAGGAGAATGACAAGACTAATCCCGGGCATTAGGAACCTTGAGTACAGAGACAGGTTGAAGCATCTTAATTTGCACTCCCTCGAGAGACGTAGAGTGAGGGGCGATATGATAGAGGTGTAGAAATGGAAGTCAGGGCTGAACAAACGGGACATTACAAAGGTACTCAAACTATCCAACCAGGAGCGAACTCATAACAATGGTTTTAAATTAGACGAATTTAGATTTAGGCTCGAAATAGGTAAACATTGGTTTGGAAATAGAATAGTGGACGAGTGGAACAAGTTACCAAATATCATCATTAACTCGAATACGCTGGATAGCTTCAAACTTAGGTTGGACGGATATATGAGCAATAGGGGTTGGGTGTAAATGGGACTGCCCAGTTTGGGCCAATAGAGCCGCTGCAGTTTCTTCCATTCTTATGTTCATGTTTATATACTAATTTTAGGTGATGCTTCTTTGTTTTAGGCGATGCGATTTTGTTATAGATGATGTTCTTCTATTTGTCTCATGTTCCTTTGGCATAAATTTTATAGTGAGAATAAAGTGTGCGTGTATGCGTATGTGTGGTCTTCTATGTGTACGAATGTGTAATATTGGTGTTATGTGTGTTTGTCTGTGTGTGTTTGTTTATGTGTGGTGTTTCCCATGATGTAGACTCTAACAGTGAACTCCAAAGATAGTCAGCGCTGGGAGATAAGGAGTCTATTTCTGGCTAGCGTTATCTATAGTACAGGATGTTCACCAGCGCTGTAGGCTCCTATGACGACATGAAGCCTCCTCGTGTACAGTGGATGGTCGTGTGTGTGTGTGTGTGTGTGTGTTGGTGGTATTCACAAGACACACACACATACATTACCACTTCGACTCAAACTAAACCCCTTGATGTTATGTCCGTGTCTTCTCTTCAGGTACTGCTGCAGGCGTGGTGATGGGGGCGCATGGGCGGTGTTGGTGGGTGATGTGGGGATGGGATGGTGGTGGAGGAAAAGAAGGAGGACGGGGAGGAAGAAAACGCCCACCACCACCACCACGACTCACAAGCACACTACCATCACCCCGGCGAAGTTCTCATAACTCGGGTGTCTATGTCCTGTGCCTTGTATTGTTAACATTGGTGTGGGGTACCTCAGGGGTGACATCCCAGGCCAATACTACCTACACCATCTCCACCACCTCCGCCTCTCCCAGTCTTGACGACGACCCCTCCACCAACACTATTTCCTCCAGCCTCCGTTCCTACGTGTCCCCTATGTTAGATGAGGGCACCTTCAACACGGTGCGAGGTACTATCAACGAAACCGAACACGCTGCCAACTGGACTACTGCGTGTGTTCAGACAAACGAGTGGCCTAAATTTGACGTGAGTATACTTTGACATAACCCCCACCAGATTATTTCCCACTGGACATAACATCCACCAGATCATTTCCCACTGGACATAACATCCACCAGATCATTTCCCTCTGGACATAAACAACCCTAGTATTGACTTATGACCCTCTTACTCTCAACAGAACAATACCAAGAGCATCCTGGTGGGGTTCCTACTGACGCGGCTGGGGAAAATGAGGGAGAGGTTAGGACTCAAGATCCCCGGTGCCTTCTCCTACGCCGTGGAAGATGTCAACAACAGATCCGTCCTACCTGAGAATTACCAGATGAGGTTTGAGGTGATTGATACTCTTTTGTTATTGTTTTCTCTTTGTTCTTGTTCTTTTATTTTGGTTTATTTTGTCTTCTTTTTTTCTTCTGCTGCTCCTCTTCCTTCTCTTCTTCTCCCTGTCCCCCTCTTCTTATTATTCTGTTTTTGGTTCAGTTCGTCCTTTTTTCCTCTCCCTTCTCTTCTCATCTTAGTCTTCTCTTCTCCCATTATTATAACAGTCCCTCATGGTTTGTTTCAGGTCCACGACACCGAAGGGCTGGAGGATTTAGGGAGCAAATCCGTGGTAGACTTGTTGTGTAAGGGCGTCTCTGCCATCTTCGGCCCCGAGCACACCTGTTACGTCGAAGGAACCATCGCCCAGGGCAAGAACCTACCCATGATATCCTACGTGAGTATCCTGCAGTGTCAATTATGACTTATCCTTGTTCTTGTGAGGTCATCCTGCCGTGTTTGAGATGACCTAGACCATTATACTGCATATAGTTGTCGTGATATCCTTCCTACGGCGATATCCTGTCGTGTTTTGGTATATCCTATCGTACCTATTAATATCCAACTTGAGTATCCTGCAGTCCTATGATTACCGAGTCGTGTTGGGAGCTTGTGAATATCCTTCGGTGCAGCAGGCATTGGACAGTGAGACAGGTGATGCTCACGTGATAAGCAATAACCACTGGAGTTAATGTACTGTGTGGAGCGTGTATTAATATATTGGGAAGGTGACCATCGGAGGCAGCTTTTTACTGGTGAGTGTCCGGTCGTCCATATTGTGTGAAGTTGGCGTCAGCTTCATGTTTATGTAAGGTGGACGGCGGCGGCCGGCCTTTGTCCAGCCTTCTGGAAAAATCCCCGCCCGCATTAAACTAAAACTAACCACCCAGTACTATAAATAGACGCACAAAACCCTGAGTCACTAAGTATGTCCAGTGTAATAAAATAAGCAAAACCGCATGACACCATCGCTGGAATTTAATTAATTTGTAGCAAAGGTGTTAACGTATTTAGTCATCATAGATTTATTTACTTCCGCCCCACTGAAGTACTTCTTATCATAATATATATCTCGAGTCTGATATTTACGATCAAGTATTCGGGTATGGGAAATTAATTTAGTTAGGAAGAAGGGATAGTGTATATTATGACCTCCGACTTAAGGAGTATTATCGTACAGCGGGTGTTGAAGGTCACCACTGTTACGGTAACCAGAAACTCTTGCCAACATGTGGCGCTCATATACTAACTCATTATTATTATCTGTCTGATTGATATAAATACTCTCCTGTATTACCATCTACTTTATTGCTTGGAAACCTGTATACGTATTAGATGTCAGTGAACCTGATCCTGTGCTGGGAATAGCAGGTTTGAGGCTTCAGATGTCAACATTTAAAAAGTCAAATCACACGCTATCAGCTCCATCTATTTTGACATGTTTATCACCGAGCGTCAAGTACAACCATCTTCAGACTTTCGAGTATTGTAGTTAACCTTAGCGTCGACCCATAAGTCACGTGGGTATCCCGAATGAATTTCTTTATTAAGAGTGACGTAATGCTATCCCTCCCAACCAGTGGAAGACGAAAATGTCGGCGTGGCAACCTTCCTTTCCACATGTAGTAAATGCTTTCGTTTATGTGAGACTACAAATACACACCCGGTTAATACGTCCTCTTACACACACAGTCGATGTTCTTGATGCTCTAGATAACGTAGCAGACACTTCCTAGTTCTGATGGTTTACTAGGGAGGGAAGACTGGAAGGCGGGAGTTATTTAGCTGAGAGAGGCGGTGGTGGCGACGTCGGCGTCCGGGGTGCTGGCCGGCTAAAAATAGCCAGACGTGGCCAGTTGTTCTTATGGCGGCCGGTGCAGTAAGTTCATGAGGTGCTGCTGTGAGCCTGTGACTCCCTCCCTCTCCTCCTCCTGGGGTAGGTTGCGTGGGCAAAATCTTCCACCAGATAGATTTCACACGGCCAAATCCCTTTCCAGATTTCCTTACTGGACAGAATCTTGACGTAAAAAATTCCACTGAGGCAGACTCGCATTACTAAAATCCACAATCCCACCAGACATTTTTTTTTACTACGAAGACCCACTACCAAATGTATTGCGTGAATAAATGAAATCCCACCTCCCAGGTAAATTTTTACCAGAAATTAAACCTTAAATTCGTGGGACTTTGTCTGTTGATAATCGGAATTTTACTCGTGGGAAAATACCATAAGGTATTATATACGAGTACTGGTTTTGTGTTCTCATTATTAACTAGCCAAACTGTGGTACCAAATTGGCGGGATAAAATGCCTTCGAAATTACAGACTCGACCATAATTGAATAGTTAAAATCTATTGAGGTACTTTAATTATTACGAGTCATAATAGACAGGGCCGGATTCAGGAGTGGGCAAAGTGGGCAGCTGCCCAGGGGCCTCCACAATCTGGGGGCCTCTACATATTACAATATTTTATTTATTTGTTTATTCATTTGGATTATTTTTATTTTCATTCTTTAAAATTCATGTTTATCTATTCCACCACGTAAAACTATGTTCAGCAAGAAGCGTGATAGAAATAAGGCTAGCTACTCCTTGAAATTCATGAATAATGCAAAGAATCATCTCTCTGTAATAACTAATAATATATTCTTTTCTGTGAAATCTCTTGAAAATTTTTGACATGTGCGATAGTAGCTATATCAGGGCTGGTCGACTTGAAACCACATGAATGACTCCAGTCATGTCTCACTTTTGTGTATGTGTGTTGGTAATTTGTACTCTATCAATATATAGTTAATTAAAAATTTCTCAATGTTCTAATTTCCTCAATATAACTGCATATGGCTTCAAAATTCTCCAAACAAGTGTTCAAATTTCAAAATTTTCCCGGGGGGCTTACAGCGCCCCCGGAACTCCCAGATGTTTAGGCTCGCTTCACTCGCCACCCCACCCTCTTGGGTAGTTATAATGAGGGGGGCCTCCACAAAGAGGCTGCCCATGGGCCTCCACAGGTCTAAATCCGGCACTGATAATAGATCCAAAACTAGTGATTGTCCAAGGTTAGTAGGTACAGTGTTAGTATGCAGGGTTAGTATGCAGGGTACAGGGTTAGTATGCAGGGTACAGGGTTAGTATGCAGGGTACAGGGTTAGTATGCAGGGTACAGTGCTAGTATGCAGGGTACAGGGTTAGTATGCAGGGTACAGGGTTAGTATGCAGGGTACAGTGCTAGTATGCAGGGTACAGGGTTAGTATGTACAGGGTACAGGGGTAAGGTGGGGTTAGTATGCAGTGCTACAGGGTTAGTATGCAGGGAAAGTATGCAGGGTACAGGTTAGTAGGGGTACAGGGTTAGTATAAGGTACAGGGTTAGTAAGCAGGTACAGGGTTAGTATATACAGGGCTAGTATGTAGGGTACAGGGCTAGTATGTAGGTACAGGGGCTAGTATGTAGGGTACAGGGTTAGTATGCAGGGTACAGTGCTAGTATGCAGGGTACAGGGTTAGTATGCAGGGTACAGTGCTAGTATGCAGGGTACAGGGTTAGTATGCATGGTACAGTGCCAGTATGCAGGGTACAGGGTTAGTATGCAGGGTACAGGGTTAGTATGCAGGGTACAGGGTTAGTATGCATGGCACTGGGCTAGTATGCAGAGTACTGGACTAGTATGCAGGATAGTGTTAGCCCAGAAAGGCGAGAAGAACTTGGTACTCGTGGTAAGTCTTGAGTGCTGCCAAACAAGCGCGCCACTAACCCAAACACCCTCTTGATCCACTTCACCCGCCCTGTTGAACTTAACACCCGATACACTTACATTAACTCCCTTCAAAAACATATGATCGCACGTAGTAAGAGAGGAGAGTTGTTTTATAACATGATTAATTGTTTTTGAGAGCAGTGGAGTGGGTGATAGAGACGTTGGGGGGCTGTGGAGGCAACAAGGGCTGGTGGCTTACATCGCTGCCGGGCAAACCCATAACACAACATACTCGTAATACTGTTGGATACTCAAGGCATATTATTAAACACTTGTTTTCGTTAGCCAGCACCTCCAACATGACTCTTCCCACATAATAAACAACGTATATCATAGGCTTCTTTTGCGAGAGCCGACACTTAATAATAGCCTTCCCTGTCTCCCGCCCTCCAACACTTTCGTACAACCCAGCGTGAATTATCGCGTGTGAATTCATTAGCATATAGTTTCCAACAGGTGGAAGTGACGAGGTTCACTCTGATTTTGGTCTGGGCAATTATTAATACTATTTGATATTCTGTCTGATTAGTATAATTTGTTCGTGTCGATAATTGTAACGAGATAGCTATGAAAATTGGCTGTTTAGATATAAAGTAAAAAAATAGTTACGCTTTTCCTAATTTGCCAATAACTTTAAAATATAGATATTTTTTTAATATTAGATTTTTTTAATATGAAGAAACAAAATATGGAAAGATGTCTCGTATTTATTTACACGCTGAAAAGCGAAATGATTAGTATATCATCATCCAGTTGTTGGTCACATCTGAACTTATGCTGGTCATGTGTGTGTGTATATCTATCCACGTGACTATATACGTACATGTGTGTGTGTGTGTCAACTGTCTACAAATCCTCTTGAAGGTCATATTATTAAAAATTATTTGCTTATTTATATATCTTGACATGAAGCCAAGGCATAATGTCGTATAGTGAATATAAAGGTGACATTGACGTCTCACCTCAACAAAATTTTCATGCCTTTTGACTTCCGAGGATATGAGTGGTGAATATGGGTGGGAGGAACTGACAAAATCCTGTCCAACAATTCTTCACTTTGACAAAAATCCCGCCACTGCAATATACTATTGAGACATGTAATGTATAAGAAAAAACTCAACGCCTCTCGTTTAACTATTTAATGACCTGTTAGGTCAAGTGGGGGGGTGTGACCTTTTTGACCGCATGACCCCACTTAACCCAGGGCGAGATCATAGGAGTTAACGATATTTTCAAAGCTTTCATTCCCTAGCCCGGCGACGCGTGCCCAACACCCCTGCCAACCGCATCACCCACGCACCCAATTATCAAAACGCATTATCATCATCCCCTTTCAAGGATGGACGGTCACTATCATTAAATAGAGATAATAAATAAGAGTAGGAGAGACTGGGTGATGGAGGTTGTTGAGTAGAGTGTGTGTTTGTTGATGTGTGCGTGATGGGGAGATTGGCAGCCCTGGTTATGACGTTTATTTGGCCAGGCGTTTCATCTCAAGTGCTCGCGATGCCTGACAAAGTAGGCTCCCGCCCCTTCCTCTCACCTCCCCTCTCACTCCTCACCCTCTCTCCTACCCCTCACCCCCAACCCTGTAATTGGCCATGACCGCATTCAGCCGTCCAAAAGGTAATCCCTCATGCCCGACAAGCATCCATCACTAAAATCAGCATAGGCGGGGCGGACCAACTTACGCCCTTAATAAAAAACTTGAATCAATGATGAGTGTAACTAATGGTGTTCTAGATATTATTTGTAAAAAAAAAAAATTGTATGGGCCGAAACATCAGAAAAATTGGAATTTTAGAATGTTGAGAAGCTATTTTCAATTTTTTCCTTCTTTGAATTGGATTGAAACAGTTTATTTAGCCAGAAAAACACAGATACAGAGTGGATAATAATAACAATATTACCATGGCTGAGCCATTTGAGAACCTGAGCTCTCTTTTAGGCACCTGATATATACTATTCATTTATCTCAAGGAAGTATTATGTAACATTTAGTAACATCTGGAATAGTACAATAGCATGGCGGTAATAAGAACATCTCATAATGTTACCACGGTTATCACTTCAATATTTATTAATTACAGTATATTTATTTATTATTTTATTTATATATATATACGTAAATTACAGAAAATGTAATTAAATAATAACAGTAATAATAATACTGTATTCTTTTATCTGTCTGGTATAATTTCTATATCTGGAACGAAATTTGGATATGCCTGTCTCTCCTAACATGTTGTGGCTGTTACACTGACACACCTTCCTCCCCTAATATACTGTGGCTGTTACACTGACACACCATCCTCCCCTAACATGCTGTGACTATTACACTGACACACCCTCCTCCTTGTTACACTGACACCCTCCTGTTACACTGACACCCCTCCCCCTGTTACACTGACACACCCTCCTCCTGTGGCTGTTACACTGACACCCTCCTCCCCTAACATGCTGTGGCTGTTACACTGACACACCTCCTCCCCTAACATGCTGTGACTATTACACTGACACACCCTCCTCCTTGTTACACTGACACACCTTCCTCCCCTAATATACTGTGGCTGTTACACTGACACACCATCCTCCCCTAACATGCTGTGACTATTACACTGACACACCCTCCTCCTTGTTACACTGACACACCTTCCTCCCCTAATATACTGTGGATGTTACACTGACACACCTTCCTCCTCTAATATACTGTGGCTGTTACACTGACACCTTCCTCCCCTAACATGCTGTGACTGTTACACTGACACCCTCCTCCCCTAACATGCTGTGACTATTACACTGACACACCCTCCTCCCCAAACTTTTATTATTCACTTTATTTTTTTTCTTCTAAATTTCTACTTTAGTTTCGAATTGCAAGACGTCGTAAATCCCAAAAGTCTACGGGATTCGAATGCCATTATTACCCATAAGGGACATGTTCACTGGTCCGATTATTTGGCCATGTGCCTATTGGATTATTATTATTATTATTATTATTATTATTATTAAGATATATTTTGACAGGTGGTGAGGTTCTGGGTGTCTTCAGGTATTAAAAATTTGAGAGCTCTCGTTTCTTCTTTTATCACTACATTTCAGTTTCGATAAAAGCCGCACAGTTTTGCCATTGCTATCATGAATTCTTATCATCAATATTGTTGTTATTATTAAGAGTTTTTCTTCACAGGGGTGCAGCAATGAGCGGGCCTCCCGATTCACCACCTTCGCCAGGACAAACCCTTCGGAGAAATATGTGAGTGATAGAGCGAGAGAAACGTCAGGTGTAATGATAAAGAGAAAGAAAGTTAAATATATTGATAGATAGAAAGTCACCACAGTACTACACCAACTCACCCTCCCTCCCCTTCACTCACACAGATCATCAAGACAACGGTGGCGACGCTGCGACACAACAACTGGAGTAAGTTCTCCATTATCTACAGCGACGGCCAACACAGCATGATGGAGACCCTGAAGGAGGAAGCCTCCAAGGAGAATATGACCATCAACCATGAGATACAGTATAATACTGAGCACCTCCACACCATCTTTCAGGAGACCAAGAATGAGACGAGGAGTAAGTCAGTGACAGTGAGACAGACCAATAGAATGAAGGGGTAGATGATGAATGACACGAAATTACTTTGAATAATAAAAATAGCTTAGGGGAATCTTGAGGTGAAATAAGCTTGGGTGGTATTAGTATTATTTTTATTATAACTAATAAATGTGATTATTATTATCATTATTATTATTATTATTATTATTATTATTATTATTATTATTATTATTTCATTCACACCGGTGCAAAAATATTATGTAGTGCTAAAATAAGCATGTGCTGAAAAAAAAAAAACACTACTTTGCCATGGCATTGTAAGGAGTATAAGACTTGCAAAAAATAAATGAAATAAGCATAATTATAAATGTTACAGCCACAAAAACTAAACGTTATTGAAAGATCATTATGTGTTTTGGTTCATCTGTTTCTCATAAGTTTTCACTATACATTTTTTTCTGACGATGAATATTTTAGTATTAACCTCCTATGTTTGTGATTTCTGTGAGGGAATGTTGTATAAAAACCTTAAGATATGTAGGTTTATTGTATACTTGTGCAGAGTATTGTTTATATACATGTTGAATCAAAGTAAACTTGTATTAGGATTTGACTATATACAGTACATATACTGTATATATATATATCTATCCATGTATCTACCTACCCACCCACCTACCTACCTATCTAACTATCTATCTGTCTATCTATCTACTTATCTCTGTCTATTTCGGCTTATCTATCTATCTATCTATCCATCTCTCCCCTCAGTTTATGTGTTCATCGGTCATCGAAATCTTGTAAATGAGCTGTTGACGGTAATGGCCATGACGGGCATCTTCACGCTGAAGGAGAGGAGGAAGGAGTACGTGCTGCTCTTCGTGGAGCGGGAGGAGTACATGCCCAACGACTGGCACAGCTATATATGGGGTATGTGTGTGATGGTGCCATGCTTGCTTCTATCCCACAGTCAGATTTGCACCATTTTTTTTCCAGTGAGGAGGTAACTAGATGATTAATTTATTTTTATTTTAGTACTGTAGGTAGATAGAGAAAGGATTTATTTATTTCAAGGGGTTTTAATAGGTCACGTCAGTTCATCATTAACTGACGGTAGACATTTTTGGGAATACTGTATGTGACATTTTCAGAGTAGATATAATGGGCGTAGACAAAGTGGGCATAAAGAGAACAAACATCATGGTGACTCCCCGCTAAAGCTACAGTTATATATCTCAATTTCTTGCAGCGGGCAACTCATTGTTGCAGATCGAGAGTGATAATAGATGTTTGGAACGTGATCTGAAGGTATATGATGGCGCGTTCATGGTTGTAGCAAACAGGGTTCCGGAAAGTAAAAATCTGTTGGAGACGATCAGGAAGTACAACAAGAAGTCGCCCTTCTGTCTCGGCTACCACCCCAGCTTCAACAGGGTAAGTCTCAACTACTCCATACTTCACTCTGTTACTGACCACAGATGATGATGCACAGTGAAATTTTTTAAAACTTGTTGCTGACACTTATAGCATCTGTATACTGTAGTTAGTTCATAATCTAATCCTGTTTTAGTAACTTCAGATATAAAACATTTCAGAGTACTGTACTGTATACTGTACTACATCTTCAGTAATAATGTATAGTAACACATATTAATATACAGGTGTTTAGCCAAATAACCAATTTTGTACAGGCAGGTATTATGTTGGTAGTTTGGTAAAGGCGGGTTTTAACCTCTGGCAAAATAACTTTCCAAATTCAAGGTTAGAGGTTTGTGGAGTATATACTGTTCATCATGTAGGAGTAACATTTGCTTGTAGCTACTGAAGGAGTAGAAAACTTATAGTACTGTAGTTAAATTCTAGAAATAATAATGTAATATTTGTCAATAAAAATATATCTCAGCATCTAATTATGTGATACAGTTGAGTTGATTTTCAGAACCAAAATTTGTAACTTTGTTTTTTTCTCTGGGAAGCTTCAATATATAATGAGGTAGAAAAATACAAGTTAAGGATGATTGACACATTAGGGGAATATAGTGTGTGATTATGGTCAACTACTGTGATCAGGCCTGGACTGGGTGTGGAGATACAGTAGTTTTAAATCAACAGTAAATGGAAATGGAAAATTAGCCTGAATTACACTATATATAATAATATCTAATAGAATGTTTGTTATGAATGCAGGTGATCTGTAATACTGTATTTGTTGCTAGAATGAAATTTGATTGGGGAAAAAGCACAAAATAGGTCCATGAACAAAGAAATTATTGGTAAATGAGAAGGATAATTTGTGTGTATAATTATTAGTACAGAATTTTTAGGGAAAAGCAAAGAATTGATAAAACTACTTGAATGGTGGAGGACTGTGAGTGGTGTGTGGAAATTGTGAAACGTGTAGTAGTGAATTTGCCAGAAGAATATTTTATAACATTGCAATGCACAAAACCAGAGACAATTATCAAAAGAGGTGTCAATATCCTCTTAGTTACTTTCATATCACTTAATATACTTTTATGCTGAGATTATTTTTACTACTGTATTTGTTAATGAGTATCACATATCACAAACCTGGTATGATTGTATTTGGTATTATGCAGGTACAGGTATATCTCTCTCTGTAATATAACTAACATACTAATCTCCGTCAACCGTGTAGTGTACCACCAAGTGAGGCGGATGCTATGCCTTATTTCTTGAGTATGTTGACTGATGTAGTTCTTGATTGTAGTATTAACATGTTCCTCTTCATAAATAAGGCTCTGGGAACTTACAAAAACATATGAAACTTTCCCAGAATCCCCAGAAACTTTCCCAGATATATAATGTGATGTTTTAGCTCCATGAAGGGAAACAGGAGATGTCTCTGCATTCACATCTTAATTTTTAGGGTCCATATGGGTAATCATGTTTCTTTAACTGTATAATGTGTAGTTAAGAGGAATTATAAAACAGACTGGTAACCGTTAATGAAGTGTTCTTATGTGTGTACAGTTCAAGGCTCGCGTTGTACGTACTTGATGATTCATTGTAGCTATTTACTGTACTAGGTTGAAGACAGTGGTAGACCTTGTTAGAGAAAAGGTATTTATAGCTATTGAGTTGTGGTGTTACAGTTCCTCTCGAGTTACTGATGTCGTTTTATCACTTTCTCACTTCTTTGGTGGGTGGACTCTTATTTAACCTGATTTATACAGAAATGTGTAGAGGCTTTTGTTAGATTGCACTTTGAAATGTATCCCTCTAGCTAGGTGTTACCACAGGACAGAGGCAATGGATTTGGTTGCCCCCCTCTATCCATTTGTTCACAGCCATTCCATAGACAAGCATAACTTCATTTAATTCATACTTGGCATGTAGGCGAGATAGTCTATGCTCCCTAAGTAAGTTGTTTTGTATTCTGATCTGGTTTAATATCGTGGGTTAGTACGGGTATCCATATGTTTATTAGGGTTGTGTTTGGTTGGAGGTGGTCAGTCGTTGCTGATGACTTAGTGCGTTGTAACTTGATTTATTATTTGTCTTTGAAGAACTAGTCTCAGCTTGATGATATACTGTATTTATCTTGATTACTTGTTAGAAAAAGGAGACAATTGTGTGTTTTGGGGGCAGTACAGTACCCTATGACATGTACAGGAAAACAAACTTGGCCCTTTGCATACTTCGTTCTTTGTTAACCAAACACTCTTACAAGTGTTTACTTTTTAGGATACATTTAGTTTACTTTGAAAGGTTGAATTTGTTATGAAATAATAGGTAAAGTAAGTGAAGGATAGAAACTTTCTTATTATATACTGTACTCTGTTTTAATACTAAAACACAACCTCTATTCTTTTATCTCATTGACTGTTTTTTTAGTTTCTGTGATGCATAGACTAACTATATCCATAAAGATTTGTTGTAATTGTGGCCACACTGCTGCTCCTCAGGGTAAATGCTCTTTAAATGCATTTTTGTATTTTAGACAGAAAGTGATACTGTATATGTATGTGATATTTAAAGCCCATGTGTACAGTTGCAGTTTTTAAGACTGTTTGGGGTTCATCAAAACAAAGTAAAAGTGTTCCTCAGATTAATGTAAAAAGAGGACAAAGTATGGTCAGTACAGTATGTCATTAAATGATCTACAACACAGAAGTTATTATACTACAATACTGGAGTCAATGCTCACATTAAGCACCAGATTATAGTAGTATGTCAAGTTACTGGACTCCTGCATATCTGAAACATCATAAGACTAGACTGATATGAGAATAAGAACTACAGAGTAAACACTGTGCCTACACATATAGATACACTAAGTACATCACACTGTATGTTTGTAATGTGGCAGCAGTAATTATGGCAGACTGAGCTGTGTGAGTTGCCATATAGATGAGGAGATAGTCAACTTTTCAGAGTACTTGAGACATTAGTGTTGCTTAGTGTACAGGTTTATCTTCGTTGTGTTCCCGAAACCCTAATATTGACTTGAATACAGTAATCATAAGGTGAATCATATTTATCTATTGATTACCTTTATGAATTGTGAGATATTTTCCTCAAAAAATATCCAACAAGAAATAAAATTCCACTTTATAGCACAGTTTAGATAAGCCATCATCTTCTCGTCAATCTCAATGTACCTTATCACCTCCAACTTGACATCTAAAGTAATGGCTCTGTGGGGTTACTTACCACTAGGGGTACAGTACTACTACTGCTGCTCATTTCACTTGCTGGTCACTTCCCTCACATCTCTATATAGGGTAAATCATTTGGAAAATTCAAGAAATTACTGGAGAGTTTTGTTGAAGCACGGAGCTGGATTGTAAACAATTTCCTCTGTTCTGGACCATTGAACGTTAAAAATTAGTCTAGTAAAAGTGATGTACTACTTTATTAGAATGCGTGTCTTGTATTGTACAGTAATAATGAGTTTGATTGTAAAGGTAATGCATGTAAAGAGGGACACCTGTAATGCTAACAAATTTTGAGGGAATTTCACAATAGAGTTTTTCAAATACAGGGTATCCGGTGAAAGACACTATGCTTACTTAAACTATACAGTATTGTATGTACAGTACTTGTATTTTATATAATGAAGATAAATTCAAAGTAGACTCACATTCCTCATTAACCCCTTCACTATGGGAACACCACTTCTACTACTTTCTTTAGCTAATATCAGACGATTATTTTAGTAAGTTTCTATACTGGCTGTACACAAGGGGTTAAAGTGTAAGTATTTTATCTTTCATGTACTTTACAGTCATGTGTTAGTTGATGATTACTATAGTATATAATTGACATAAACTGAGCCTGTGAGTGTGTGGAAACTGAAACATGAAGGATGCTAGAACAGATGGAATTAGAGGAAGAGGAAGGAATAGAGAGCAAAGGGAAAAAACACTTAGAAAATTATGGTACAGTATATATGTAGTACTGTACCATGTTATCATGTAGAGAGAGTAAATATAGACAATTTAGATAATATTCTAAATATAAACAGAGAGAGAGAGAGAGAGAGATAGTACAGGATATATAAGAAGTGGGATAAAAGAAGTGATAATATGACAAAATTTAGACATTCTGGAAATTATATTGTAGATATGTAGAGAGTTTAAATTTAATATGGATGTTTAATGTAAAATATGTGGAGAGGTTTGATTATAGAGAGGATGGCTGAAGGGAGAGTAAATATAGACTTGATATATATAGAAAGGGTTAATATAGTAAGTTAGGGTGATAAAAGCTGATTAAAAAATGAAAGATTAAAATAGTGTGGGGTAATGGAGGCCTGTGAGAGAGTACACCAGTATGTTGAAACTATGGATGAGAGAAACATTAACAGAGGCTCAACAACTGGGAGACTTCTCTGTATTTATTTATTCTCATTTAGTTATTTAATGTACGAGTGTGATTCTACGTGTTTGTTTCAGCGGCTTATGTTTAGTTGTCTCTCTACCCAACATCCCCCCCCCCCTCCCCTAAAGTAGAGAATGAAAGGAGGAATAACAGGATAGATGGAATGTATATTTTAAAGATGAGGCGTATCATATGGAGAGAAATTACAAATAGGATGAAGTTATTTATTAGAGTAAAGACTTTTCACTAGATGTTTTTATGTAGGAGACCCAAACAAACTGGAGAAAATATTCAGTGAATGATTAATACATGTGTTTCAAAATGATGAATACTGTACCTTTTGTGTTTTATGATTAACAAATACCTGTAGTTGAAAAGTTGAGTTAAATAATGATCCACTGATATAATTAAAATCTTTACTGTATAATGACTCATACCGGAGCTTCTTGACGTCTTAGATCAAGAGGGCCTTTGATGTGAATGTTATATGGAAAATGGACTCTCATATTTTGACACCTAACCACAGTCTCTCTCGTGTGCACTCTCTCTCTCTTACCGTACATGTCAATATTTTTAGAACAGTTAGAGGTTGTCTTTACGGTGATGTTAATAATGTGTTTTAGGCTTCTGGGGATCACTTGATGAAATATTAACACTACAGGTACATTACTCTCAGAGGTGAATTAATATGTCGAGGGAAAATCATGTTAGTAAGACATGAAGATGTATTTTTTTGTTTGTTAGGTGTACAGAATAGACCTACCGTACTGTACTAATACTGTACTGTACACTGAACAGCAGATTTTACTCTTATTATTATTTTTCTATTATTATTATTATTATTATTATTATTATTATTATTATTATTATTATTATTATTATTATTATTATTATTATTATTATTATTATTGTTATTATTATTATTATTATTATTATTATTATTATTATTACAACAGGTCATAAGACTTAGGTATGCAGTACTGTACTATATGAGTAATAATTCATGATGACTTCCCTCAGTTTTTTTTGAGGCAACTGAGGCTCTATTTCTTTCCAGGTTATTTTCTTGAATAATATGGGATAAATATTTATACTTGGTAAAAATTTATTTAAAACGGTATCTGAAAATGCATACATAAAATTGAAGACAGCATAAGCATAATGACAAGATATGTTAGCATGTGTGTTAACTCTGCATGATACAGTTCTGTTGATGTTATTTGATGTTGGTTAGTTTGTCAGTTATGGAAAGTGTAACTGAAATGTTTCTGGTACTTTCAACTTGTTTTTATTACTTCTGATAAAATGGATATATCTCATTTATATGTGAATTAAATGGATAATAATATGTATATAAAATATTGAAATGGAGAGACATAAATTTTGTATTGTATCTGCTATGTTACAAGCCTGACCGGAAGCCAGGAATGATGGAGAAGGTACGTAGGTCCACCAAGGGCGACCCTCTGCTGTCTCTACTCTGATAGTCATCCATGATTTGGGGAAAAGTAGATGTTTGACATATTGTGGAATTGATGAACTTTTTTCTTTTCTTATCTTTTTTTTATTAATGCTCTCTACTGTATTATTTAAACAAGTTTTTAAGTTGTGTGGATAAAGTATTTAGATAACCTCTGCAGGTCTGTAGTCTTGCATGATAATTGCACCTTTGCACTTGACTGACTGATAAGAAATTGACTGATTGATGAAGAAACTAAAAAAGTAGTAGAAATTTAGCAACAAAGTAATTGATGCACAACCTGTCAACCATAGTTTTAAAATAACTTAAATGTTGATTGAAAAGGTTTCAACATCTTTGTGTGATGGAAGACAAACATTTGCAAGGCTCCAGTCTGTTGAACTGTTTATTAGCATGTAAGTGCAAATCAGGGTACAGTAGTTCCTTTGGGGTTGAACACGGTGTCATTCTCCTGTTTATAATACAGTATACTGTATTTATCATTGTGCACTTTCATTAATGTGAAACTGAGAATGCAGGTGAATTACTTATAATGAGTATATAGTATGTAGTCTCTGTACAGTAGTGTTAATGCTTTAGTAAAGAAATAATGGGTTACAGGATAATGAAGTATCTCATGTAAAGTTTCTATATAATACTGCTAATTGAATATTAACTTGGTGTATATGGTTCAAAAGTCTTCTCCTTCTACATAGGAAAACGTTTTTGTACAGAATATACAAGTAATACAAGTTTACCATAAATATTCTTCAGATCTGACATTTATGAGACAGATTTAAGTTATTCCTGGGCTTTAGTTCTTAGAAGTCTGGATTATCAAGACAGATCATCCTAGTGTATTACCTCTGTCTCTCCACATAACCTACCTGGACAATGCAACATTTACCTCACTGATATTGCAAGTGCCTCAGTGCCTGTAGTGTAGAAGGATTTGTTCCTCCGAACCATTTCAAAACTATTGTTAAACTGTAAACGCTGTCCACTTGGATGTCCTCTTATTAACCTGGAAATTACAAGGGGCAGAGGGAGTATGGGAGAGAACCTCTCTGCCCAAAATTCTATAGGTTGATTGTGGTGTTATGAGCTGTGTGAGGGTCCTGAAGTGGCTCAAACAGGGACAAGTCCTTCCACAGTGCAGGTATTAAGGGGCTGGTACTGTACAGTGATGAGAAACATGCTGTTCAGACAGACTCTCTGGAGAAGTAGGGCAAGTTTGTTGTTTCTGCCTTTACAATTTTAAATTCTTTGAAAAAAAATTCAGGTTTGACATGCACCAGCTTGTATTAATGATGGTATGAGTAACTATAGTAGAGTACAGTACACGCATTATGTTACATCAGTTGTGCTTTTGTTTGTGTGTTGTGTACATGTATACAGTAGCTACAGTTTATATAATTTAGTAGAACAAAACATCTATTCTCATAATATCATGAAGGTATAATACATTAGCATTACATTATTAATATAAATGAAAATAATTTCGTTAACTTGGAAAATACTTTATTGTGGTCAGATATGGATTTAAAAACATGTATGTGTGTGTGTTTGTTTTTATTTTTGTATGTTTACATCTTTTTGTGTGTGACTGTGTATGTCTGGTTGTACAAGTTTTCACCCAATTATTGCTTTTTAACCCTTGCCTATGATGAAGTTGGAGGCTACCAAAATATTCCAAGTACCAGTAATTTAGAAACTTAGTTGGATGTTCACTTTTGGTCTGCAGAAAGAAGAGCCTTTACTGCTGCCATCTTTTGTCATCGTGAAGAACAGTATGGTAATTGTTAAGAAATATATTAAGTATTTATTTTAAATACTAGGGACATAAAGTGGTGATTCTGGAACATTATGACCAAGCAAAAAGTGTATTTATGTGGAGATGCACATTTAATAAAAAGAATTCCTGTATTCATTAAATGCTAACAAGTCATCGACTGTATAAACAATGGTTCATTGTATTCGACCTCAGCAATCCACAAGGGTTTTATTAATGCCTTGATCTATAAATAATAATACAGTATTGTGCTCTTAAGTTGTTGGTACATCAGTATGAAGGATTATTATTGGAACTAGTGAGAGAGGTTGAGGTGAAGTTGGAGCTATGGAAGCTTCAGGTGTGTGTTACTTACCAAGTTATCCTAAGAAGCTTTTTGGTTTTGGTGTACTGAAAAAGATTATGATGAGAAATGTATACAGTACAGTGTACTGGAGGATTTTTGCAATGCTGAACTAACTCTGGAATTGGTTGATTGTATTAAATGTTTGTGATTTCAGAATGCAGGTGCATCAACACTGTGGAAATGTTTCACTGCAATAGTTCTTGGTGATCTGTTTTATTCTTGCAATAGTTCTTGGTGATCTGTTTTATTCTTGCAATAGTTCTTGGTGATCTGTTTTATTCTTGCAATAGTTCTTGGTGATCTGTTTTATTCTTGCAATAGTTCTTGGTGATCTGTTTTATTCTTGCAATAGTTCTTGGTGATCTGTTTTATCCTTGCAATAGTTCTTGGTGATCTGTTTTATTCTTGCAATAGCTCTTGGTAGTCTTTTATTCTTGCAATAGTTCTTAATGATCCAGCTCACTCTACAACTGTCCTTAGTGGTTAGTTATACTTAACAAACTGTTACTTTACCAACTATTAGTTTTACAAATTCTCTCTAATATTCTCTGCTGTACGGTACTTACCAACTTACCAGCCAACCTGATGGGCACTTCCTTCTCAGGCTCTCATTGTTGGCAGGTATTGAGCACAGACAGATGTGCTTTAGGTCCTCTGCAACACCTAGTAATGTAGTAATGGTTCATGTTATTGTATACTGTACCATAAGCACTTCATTACAGGCTGCTGAGTGGACTTTTCCACCTACCGGTATGTGACTTTGTGGAGATTGCATGAATTCTTGTACAGTATGACAACAACAACGATGTCTTCGCTTGTTGACATGCGAGGTCTCCCACAAGCGAGGAGAATGTTGCTGTTGTAATACAAATATTCATTTGTCAGGAAATATTTTGTGTTTTGGTGTTGGTTTTTTCTAAGGGTGGAGGGTAGAATGATAGAGATGGTGTGTAGTGATGATGGTGTAGGTACTGTACTAAGAAGGGTCTGTATGTGGTCACCTTCTTAAAATAGGGAGGGGGGGGCAGTTATTCTCATAATATCTTGGTTAGTTTTCATTTGATCGAGTAGTTGAAACCCTGAGTGCTGTAGTTAATTTTTAATAATATTGCCATAGGGGGATTTAGCCTTTGAAGAAATTTTAAACAGTACAAATGAAATCATTGGTGTAGAGACAGGACTGAGAAGCGACTGAAGCTCTTTCAGCCATAACATAAAAGAGTAAAGAGCGGACCTGCACCAATGTAGAGTTATAGAATTTGGGCTGTTGAAAGATTCTTGTGTGGGTTTGTTTGGTACAGTATTAGTAAGTGGAGGAAGTTCAGCAGTCATGAAATGTAATTATGAGATGCGGAATGGTTAGTGAGGTCAAAGATATAATTTGGATTAAGATAGGACTTAGATAGTGGGGGCATCTGGGTGAGGATTATGAATGATAGTATCTACAGTACAGTATTACAGAGTGAGTGTACAAGACTGAGATAAAGAATGCCAGGGTAAGAGAGAGGCACCAGCAACCTGGGAAGGAGTGATGGAGGTTGCTTGATGGTATGAGGGACAGAGATGTTGAGGTAGTGGTCTGGAGGACTTTCTGTCACAGCCACTCCTTCAAGGGGGAGTCCTTGGGAGGAAGAACTAGAAGGCATTAGTGATACATACGGTGTATAAAATTGTGGTTGTCTTCCAGCCACATTTGGTTTCAGCATTTGGTCAGTATTTTATCTTAGCATTAACTTCAAAATATCTGTATAGAGTTTATGGACATTTAGTTATGAATAACTTTCCTCAAGGTGTCACTTTGGAGAACTATTCACATTACATGTCTGGTCCATTACCTCTAGTGGTGGTTGTGTTGGTCACACAGGAATGTTGTATCAGGCATGTGCATCTACAAATACTGTACACATTATTGTAGGTCTCATGTAGGATGATGTATCAGTGTAAGTGACTTATACTTTCCTCAAGTTATGTGCAACTTACAAAGTTTTTTCTTGAATACAGTACAGTACAGTATACTGATGTAAGATGAAATATTTTGAAAATGTTTCAGTGAAAGTTTTAAGAATACTGTATACACAGAAGAGATAAAGCAGAACCTAGAAAGATGTACCATGAACTGTGTATAATACTGATGCATAAGAGGCTCAAGTGTGGGTGAATGTGAGGTAAGGTACTACCTAAATAATGCCTGTATAATATAATCAGATTTTTTTTGCATTTTTACCCAGAGTTCAATCAAAGAAAATTGCACACACACACACACACACAAATATGTCATACAGAATAGATGAAATCTGCCAATTAGGTGCTAATGGGGGAAGGAACTTTTTGTTGAATAGGGGTGATTTACTTATATTGTTATAAATTAAAAAAAATACAGACTTGTTTTAGAAATTTTTTTCTTATGCTTAATAAATTTTTATCTCTCTAGAATAAAGTTTTAGTTAATATGTAGTAGAGGTGGTCAGTTTAGGTTAGGTTAATGTGAAAAGATAAACATGGCAGATTACAGTATTCAGTACGATATATTTCCTACATGCTTCTACATATATATTTGTATTTAGCTGATATGAATTTACATTGTATAAAGCTAAAGCAGGAGAACTTGTGGTGGTCATTAAAATGTATTATGTAAAGAAACCGAAGGTGGAATTCAAAGTTGGGATTAATGCTGATCTGTTAATAATATCTCCTCCTCAGGAACCAGCAATCTCCATCGAACCGGTAGGTCGAGGCAGCAGGCACTGGGAAATGTGTGGGTGTGCAGTACAGTTTGGGCTATGCTTGGGGTGATTCACTCAAATGCTAATAGTCTCCCGGTACAAGCAGGAGGCACAGTCCATGTCATAGAGTTGGTAATGTTGGTTTAGGTCATCTTGTTTCGCATAGACAAGAATGTTTGTGGCTCCTGTAATGCCTGTGACCGTGACATGGGTGTGTCCTGCTTCTGCTAGAGGATTATTGAAAACTTGCCTCTCACTTTGCAAATTTGGGGACAATTTCATAAATGTTTAGCAACTGATTTAAGAACTAATGGACTTGTAAACATATTCCACACTACATAAACCACACTAATACAGTATTGTGCCACTGTGAATCACACACTAATATTGTTATCTTTCCTTTGGCAGATTTATATGTATAACTAATATCTTATATGTTTCTTTTTCTCTTTAATATATATATATATATATATATATATATATATATATATATATATATATATATATATATATATATATATATATATATATATATATATATATATATATATATATATATATATATATATATACTATACAGTATATATGCACACACTGTATACACTAACATTACCTTAATAAAATATAAGCCAATAATATATTTATACAGTATTTCAAATTTTTCTGTTCTTGTCAACTCAGACACTATAAAACATGTCTTGCTCTTCACCTTTATGAAGTCGTCCCTTCTATGATCTGGCATTTATGCTAATCTCTGTGTTGTGTTGTTAGAGCTGATGAGATGTTTGTCCACAGCCAGTTATGTGGAAGGGATATGAGCTTTGTTCTGTGTCTCTCTTGTAGATAAACACCAAGGTCATCTGTTTCCCAAACTTTATCTTCAACACCCAGTAAACAGACACTGAAGACTGCCAGACAATACAACTGTGAATGTTACTTCAATTTTTCCACAAATTTGATTTTCAATTTTGTTCTTATTCTTTGTGTTATAGCTGTACTCGATAACTTTCTTATTATTTATCTTAACTGGTGTGTTTGCTTTCAGAAAAAAAAATTCCTTAATGCATTCTTTGATTTTAATTTAATAGAAACTCTAAGGGAAACATTTAGTGCAAGATAAAATCAGTATTCAGTAACTGGCCGCTTAGGACTGTGAAAAGTCACAATTCTATTATACTTGTTTATAATATATTGAATATACTATATTCTCAAAAATATAGAGTATGCACAATACAAATTGCAGTACTGCTGTACAGCCATCTCACTTTTAAAAGGCACGTGGCCAAGTTCCTGTTGACCTTTCAATACAAGCTTTTTTAATTATTATTATTTACTGTAGTCAAGTAAAAAAAAAAAAGTTTTAAAGTTAACATTGCTTGTGTGTATCATTGCCAAGTATATTATACAGTTACTTTTCCATATATTAAAGAATGACATTTTCCATACTGGGTACAGTACAGTACTCGGGGCCCCTGATCAACACATCCCCTGTCTTCTACCATTTCTGTCTTTATTTCTCTATTGAAAAACTTAGACGAGGTGGCTACATATAGGTACTGCAGTGTCTGACTAAGATGGAAAAATAATGGAAATTATTTGACATACTGTACACATCACAGTTGGACATGCTTATAAACAACAGGAGTTAACTTTGGACATGGGTAAACAAAACCACAAGAGTTACTTTGGACACGGGTAAACATATTATTGTATAATTTGTTCTCTTTGTAATGAATGCAGCTGTTCTGTACAGTATAACTTGTATTCTGTCGGCCTAGTCCTGTATATTTCCGTTATTTATGCTTGCTGTGTTGTGTACGTTACCTCAGCATGTGGCATATTGGTTGTATTCCTCACTAAACCCTATGGGAATTAAGCTAAAAAAAAAACTATTAATTAAAATCTAAAGGTTCGGGTATTTTTTATTTTTTTTTCCAAGTTGAGTTTTTTAATTGATAAATGATTCTCCTCTTCCCCCTCCTTCCGTAGATAAAGTACCAGACACGGTAATAAAAGATATACTGTAGCTCTCCCACTTCTCTAATGATGATGATGATGATGATGATGCAAGTCTGTTTGTTATTCGGAAGTTGTGCGAAAGTATGTCTCTCATATTTGTGTGATAGTTGGAGCTGTGCTGGTGTATGGTGAGTATAAGGTTGGTGTACGATGAGTAACAGTTTGGTGTATGATGCATATAAGGTTGGTGTACGATGAGTATAAGGTTGGTGTATGATGAGTATAAGGTTGATGTATGATGAGTATAAGGTTGATGTATGGTGAGTATAAGGTTGGTGTACGATGAGTAACGGTTTGGTGTATGATGCATATAAGGTTGGTGTACGATGAGTATAAGGTTGGTGTACGATGAGTATAAGGTTGGTGTACGATGAGTATAAGGTTGGTGTATGATGAGTATAAGGTTGATGTACGATGAGTATAAGGTTGGTGTATGATGAGTATAAGGTTGGTGTATGATGAGTATAAGGTTGGTGTATGATGAGTACAAGGTTGGTGTATGATGAGTATAAGGTTGGTGTATGATGAGTATAAGGTTAGTGTATGATGAGTAAGGTTGATGTATGGTGAGTATAAGGTTGATGTATGATGAGTATAAGGTTGGTGTATGATGAGTATAAGGTTGATGTATGGTGAGTATAAGGTTGATGTATGATGAGTATAAGGTTGATGTATGATGAGTATAAGGTTGATGTATGATGAGTATAAGGTTGATGTATGGTGAGTATAAGGTTGATGTATGATGAGTATAAGGTTGGTGTATGATGAGTATAAGGTTGATGTATGATGAGTATAAGGTTGGTGTATGATGAGTATAAGGTTGGTGTATGATGAGTATAAGGTTGATGTATGATGAGTATAAGGTTGGTGTATGATGAGTATAAGGTTGATGTATGATGAGTATAAGGTTGGTGTATGATGAGTATAAGGTTGGTGTATGATGAGTATAAGGTTGGTGTATGATGAGTATATGTCAGTACGTATAAGGTTGGTGTACGATGAGTATAAGGTTGGTGTATGATGAGTATAAGGTTGATGTATGATGAGTATAAGGTTGATGTATGGTGAGTATAAGGTTGGTGTATGATGAGTATAAGGTTGATGTATGATGAGTATAAGGTTGGTGTATGATGAGTATAAGGTTGGTGTATGATGAGTATAAGGTTGATGTATGATGAGTATAAGGTTGGTGTATGATGAGTATAAGGTTGATGTATGATGAGTATAAGGTTGGTGTATGATGAGTATAAGGTTGGTGTATGATGAGTATAAGGTTGGTGTATGATGAGTATAATGTCAGGGACGATAGCATAAGAACACCACAACCCCCCCCAATCAGGTAAGTAAGCCTCGACTACTTACCTGTAAAGATTAAAAAAATAAATAAAAAATGTGTAATTGATTGATTCTTGGGGTTAAATACTACAGTACTAATAGAGTTACAGTGCCAATGTTAGCTGTGTTTCTCTTGTCATTCACACTCTTCGTAATTTCTCATTTACGCGGTGCCTCGCCAGAACCGAACTTTCACTTTCCGCGGTGCATCTACTCATATACGCGGGAAGCGGCGCGGGCAGGATGTGCACAAGGTCGCCCAATCATCAAAACATTACCGAGTTCTTCACCCGCCACCCACCACAGCCGGCCTAAGTCAGTGATAGTGATAGTGAGGATATGGACTTTGTGGACTTTGAGGGGTTTGATAAAGAGGCCCTGCAAGCCTATGTGGTGGATAGTGATACAAGTGATACAGGTGAGGGCCAATAATCTGCCCTCTGCCTCGGAACCAACCCCCCATCCCTGTGTGCCCAGCCATCTTTTCTACTAATGTAAGTGTTAAAAAAACTAATATTATTGATATTTCTCTTAATTATTAATTGTGTGTGCATACCATCATAAAATTAAGATGTAATTTTTACTACAACATAGGTATTGTGTCTGAAAAAGTGGAGTTTGGGGTCGGGCCAGTCTCTATTGGAATTAATCCCATATGTTCTGTTGTTCACTTTACCCGGTTTTCACTTTCCGTGGTACCCCATGGGGTCAATTGACCGCTTAAATTGGGGTACTACTGTATTGAAATTTTATCCACTCTTGGCGTTTTTTATGTTAAATAAACCCCCCTTTTTTTCTTTTTTTTACTTGAAATTATTTGGCACTTTTGTTTTTAGCTTTTATTTTAATTTCTGTGTTATTTCATTCTTGGACGTACAAATGACTACAATTACTGTTTTCATCTTGACATAGCACATGACGACTTGTTTTTCTTGATTAAATCTGAACTTTCTTGGGATATATGCTTTCTATAGGAAGACATTACAGTAATCTAAGTCTCACTTGGATGTACCTAAACTTATTGCCCTATCATAACATTATCTAGTAATTACCATCATACATTACTGCAGCCATCTATTTTAAAAGAGGATCACGGAACCAGAAATGCATTCCCGTGACTGCATCAAATGTTTTTGTTACAGTTGACAACATCACCTTCATATGTTCAGAAAATGTCTAACTGAATTCAAAATCTCAGTAACTTGCTTTTTTCTTCATTTATGATAATTTAAATGCTTTCGCAAAATTTTTAATTTTAAGTGATTGGGAAGTTTAGAAGCTGATTCAAGTTAAAAAAATTTCAGTGGAACATAATACAGTACAGGTACTCCTCAACTTACGACCACCCGGACATACGACCGCCAGTCATACAATTTTTTTTCAAATTACGTTTTTTCGAGTCCTGACGTAAGTGATCGTTCTGTGCACTGACAAAAATTTTTTTTGTAATTCCCATTAAAATGGCTGGCAAGCGTAAAAGTGGGAGTTTC
Organism: Homarus americanus; assembly: GCF_018991925.1. Lineage (NCBI taxonomy): Eukaryota > Metazoa > Arthropoda > Malacostraca > Decapoda > Nephropidae > Homarus > Homarus americanus. Next base: position 2,292,412 of record NW_024725489.1, on the reverse strand, counting down.
GTGGTGCTGAGAAGAAAAAGAGGCGCATTTTAGATTTTCTATGTATTATTTTCGCATTTTCGACTTAGACCAATTCGACTTACGACCTGGTCGTCGGTCCCTAACCCCGTCGTAAGTCGGGGACTGACTGTACATACTGAGGAAGCCTGATAGACAGCTCCTCACTCCTGAATGACTTACTTCTCTAAAATGCTCAAACATTTCCTCAAGAGTTCAGGCAGTGATCTGAGTGTGACAAATCTTGATGTCTGCTCCTTATCCTGGCAGTTACGTTAGCCTCCCATAACCTTACCTGCCACCTTTATGTAGTCTCACTTATCTTCACTGTCCTCTGTTGATCTCACATAATCTGCCACTTGTCATGACTTAGTATCACTGTCTTTATTATCCTATGTTACCTCACACCATCACCTCCCATTAACAGTATGGCTGTTTGACTTCACATGACCAGAATCATTACATGACTATCACAAGAGCCCAAACCAGATTTTTGATTGACTTAGAAATGAATGAGAGAGTTAAGTCAGAAAGGGTGATAGCAGTCTCTTGGTGCCCACTGCTACTCTGCCAGATCTGCCTTTGCACCAAGAAAATTAACCCAATGTTTTTATTAGTCACAAGTGGACGGTGTGACTCATGCATATAGGCAACTGTGCCTTTCTATGCTCCATATTAGCAACATGATTGTATTTTGTTTTTAATCTAATTTCCGTTTTTAAAAGTTCTACCCAGTAACCATTTCATCTCCCTGGCTTCAGCTGGATTACATGGGGATACAGCAATGTGTGTAGTGTATGTATGCCTGTCTGTAATGACAAGTTATTTCGCTGTAATATAAATTTCTGTCTGGGATCATAAATCTGTAAAATCAAATTTAATCTCCCAGTTTTTAATTTAATTTCACAGAACTGTACAGCTAATGCACTGTACAAATGAGTTTTGTTGTGGTTACGGCCTCTTAGTGCTGGGTAAACCATAGCTGGGAATGCGTCAACTTCATATGACTTGTTTTTGTCACGTGAATGGCTTGAGTTATGAGGATTATTTGAGAATCCTAAACTGTTACTCTGAGCATATATCCCTTGAAAAGTTCACTGGAAGTCAGTATTTTAGGCTCTACAATACGTTGATTTTTTTTTTATGATTATTATATATCTAATATGTTTAAGATCATTATGTTGCAATACGCGTGGTCTTATCCCGACTAACTGTGATGGAAATTTTTTTATATTAGTACCGTGAGTTTCATAATTAAAGTTTCCGTTCTTTTGATTATACTAATGTGGAAATAAGTGTAATCAGAGCTATTATCTGCATTAAAACCTAAACATTTCATGACTTACCTCTGGAACTTATCAGAATTATAGGTAGAGTAATTAAACATGTGGCACTGTGCTGTAATACTCTTGGTTTGACAAGGATAATTCTATAATTTAAAAGTTCCTAAAACAAAATTTAAAACTGAGAAGAGAAGGAAATATTTGCAAAGGAATATTATGTTACCTTAGTCATGTAATAGTAAATACTTCATAATACTCCTGAAGATTCTAATGTAAGTATGATATTTTTGCTTCTTGTACTTGTAATTATTTAATGTTCAGGGAAAAAAAACTTTTCTGTGAAGTATTTGCTCTTACTGTATAAATGTGTTACTGGTTAAAGTCAAATTTTTATGTCTATTTTATGAAGGAGAAATGTTTGTAATGTGGCGATGTGATCCAAACTGTTGATTACATATTGTATAAGTTTGACTGACTTGCTTATGTTGCATTTCATTTTTGTTTGCGATTTTTTTTTTTTTTTATTAATTGTGTGATTTGATTTAGTTATTTATGTTGTTTTGATTTTGGTGAATTAATTATTTTGATCTGCGTGGTTTACAGGATGATTATGCAACTCATTTTGTAATTTGATGACAACAAACTAGACAGCGCTGATAGTTTTCATTGTAATCCAGTTAATGAACGATGCCATTATCATTCTGTCTTTATCATGACCACATATGATAACTTGCTCTGTACAAGGAGTCAGCGCTGGCTAGTATTTATTGACGTAGTGGTAGTAATGATGGAGTGTTGCTATAAGTGTGGTGAATCTTAGTGAGTAGCTTGGTGTTACTAGTTCTTCTTAGCTATCGGTGTAAGTGTAGTCAACAAAGGTGAGTATATAGTGTAGTGGATAAACCCTGAGTGTGACACGAGCAACACGGCCATTAATACCACTCTGTCATTGAGAATGCATTGAGAGACAGGATTTAACAAGCTAAACCGGAGAGAGTCTTTTCAGGTGCACTAGAGGCATTTGTTGTATACTGTAGAGGGACTCCAAACGGCTCTCCTTATTTCCTCAATGTGGTAATGGGAGGAACTTATAAGTGCCTGAGCAGGGCTTGATGTTGTCTCAGGAATCAGTGTTGGTTGCTGTATATGTTTTGGAAATAATGAATGAGCATGAAGATTATTACGGAATGGAACCTGTTGCATGTGTAGCCTCAGTGTGGCTCAGCGTGTTAAACCCAGTGCGGAGGAAATACCTTATTGCCAAAGCACAGTATATATCTGACTATATGTTCTCTCTGCTAAATTTAACTATCTCTCTTGCTTGCTGTGTCTTCAGTGCTGGCAGTAGGTACAGAATATTGTCTTCAGCACTGGATTTTAACAGTTGGGAACATGCACTTTAAATCGCAACTTTGTTTTAAAATATAATCTATAACAATTAATCTCTAATAAATTAAAATTTTAAACTTTCCTTTTAAATTGATGGAGATATATAAAAGTTACTAAGATTTTTAAAACTTGCTATCAAGACGTATTTGTTCATTCATGTAACTGCCATTTTTTTCATCTTTATTCTTTAAATATATTGTATCTCAACCATAATACTTTACTACTGAAGCATATTAATGTCTTGCTTAGTCTTGTTCTTGTATACTAGAATACACAGTTACTCATATTTACCACTACCACAGTCCCCCCGCCCCCTCCTCCTCATATTTCAACTTTTCCATCAATCATTTTCTTATCTAGAATTCAATGCTCTCTTATATTTTACATACAGACAGACACACACACTCAATCCTTCATCGTTTCACCATTTATCGGATTATTACTTATTCGGCCTTTATTTCCTGCACGTGTTTCTATTGATATTATTTCTGCATAACGTTCCACTGTCCACATAGTTCTACAGTATCTAAATAACACTTCAGTTTCTACATGGCATTAAAGTATTTGTGGAACATTGTTGTTCTTTTGACATTATGTTGATTAATATGCTATAATACCTGTACTAGTTTGCCTAAAAAAACAGGACACACACACACACACACACACACACACACACACACACACACACACACACACACACACACACACCTATACCTATTTAATTTGTTTTATTTCCATACATTAATGATTTAACTTCACACTTATGACCTTTCCATGCATTGATCTCTGATTCATGTCCGCTGTCCTTTAAGTCATTCTTTACCCATCCCCCCCACCCTGGAAACATTCTCATCACATCATTTAGCAGAATGATAAAGCGTCATCTGACAGTATCTCTTGGGCAGCACATTCCATATCTGACGTCGGCGTACCTATATGACTCAGTGCAGTTGTATGCCCGGGCAGTGTCTGAGCTCTATGCTGCCCAAGAAACAAAGATACAATCTGTTGAAGAAATTGCCAAAGATGGTGCCAGGATCAAGAACCATCTCAAGAAAATGACGTATTTAAGTAAGTACAAATTAGTTACTCTTTTATTAATTAATTTGAGTTGATATTTTTGTGTCTGTTGCAGCAGTTCTTTGATGTTGACTCTTACAGATGACATTATGGATGACGTGAATATTTAGTACCCCAGGTTATTTTATCTGATGGTTAAACACCCTAACACACATCTAACCTGACATAACCCAACCTAAAATAAGATAACCTATCCTAATCTAAACCAACCTAAGTTAACCTAACCTAAAATAACCTAACCTAACCTTATCCCCCAGTTAGTACTAGTGTGTTTGATAAGCTGGGGTGCCTAATCTTCATGTGATCTGTAATTATTTGATGTACAATTCATTACCTGTGTGGATGTACCTCATGTTACAGTGTAGGAGGTTACTACTGTATGTGCTTAACGCTTTCACACTGATTGTTGCATTTCAGGTGCACAGTGTAGAGTGAGGCAAAGTGGTAAGTGTAGAATGAGAACAAGTGATAAGTGTAGAATGAAAACAAGTGATAAGTGGAGTTGTAAGTGCAGAGTCCATTAGGAAGAATTTACAGGACCTAAAATGACTGAACAGCATGAGGCAGAAATATAAAACCAGTGTGTAGTATTTTCAGATACTTGTGCGTGTATAAACTGCCCCAGACAAGAACAGTATGGTTAAAATACTGTATGTTAACTATACCATTATACTTTTTTTCAGAATTCATAAATTTTAACTCTCTCTCTCTCTTTCTCTCTTCAGCTCTGTTAAATAATTATATCTTAACCTGAACCTAATTTTTCAGGCATCCTGGGGTTCAACATGACCATGAATTCAAATGCGTCAAGTGAGGGCAAGTACAGCGTTTACTATTTCTCCAAATGCCCTGACCCCACGGAGGACAGCCTCAACTGTTCCAGGTGTCTCTATAAGATTAGTGACTATTACAGTGAGGTGAGCCATCGTCAGTACCACGGCAGAGAGAGAGAGAGAGAGAGGTAGATAGATAGATAGATACTGTAGATAGATAGATAGGGAGAGAGATTTATTCAGTAAAATCATCATAGGGTATAAGTTTATGCTGATATAGTATAAATGTGTGCATAGACATAAATAGATTGACCTAGGAAAGTCCAGCAGAACTATCATATGCAGTAAAACCTCCATTTAACAACTATACTGAGAGGAAAGTTCATTACTGTACTGTATGTCAAGGGTCCGTTAGATATGAAACTCCCATCTAACGAAAGCATAAAATTGTCTTTATATGTTATTGTTATGTTTAGTGAAATAATGAAGGTTCTCTAAAAACATGTAGGAAAAATATTCCAATCATGTACACTTTTCTAAAACCTTCTAGGTGCATGCATACAGTAAAAGCCCCATATGACAGACTTTCATCTCGATATAGTTCGGTATATGGAGGTTTCATATCTAACGGACCCTCGATTTAACGCATTTTCCTCTCCATGTAGTCTGTTAAATAGAGGTTTTACTGTAAATAAATCACATAATATTTACATAATTAATTTCACCCACAACAGAACTCTTCTCTTATGCTACATGCCGAGAAGTTCAACATCCGGGACGAGCCAGAGTGTGGCTACGACGGAAAAAAATGCGCCAGAAGAGATCAGGAATACCAGAAGTACATTGCCGGGGCAATGGGTGGATTACTCATCTTGTTCACCTTCATCTCCACCATTTTGTACCGCAACTGGAAATACGAACAGGAAATTGATGGTCTCCAGTGGCGTATCGATTGCAACGACTTGAAACTGAATAGCCACGCCTCTGCTGGGAGTAGGGTACGTGAGGCCGGCTTATACTCTACTTCTTCTTCCCTAACCAGCAGGGTACGTAAGTATTCCTTCAGTCCCCTGCATCTCTGTCATCCACATGGGCACCTTCACTTGTTCTCTGTTGTTAGTTATATTCTATCTTCTCTTCACATGCTGGTATTTACTTATCTTCCTTCTATATTTTTCATCATTATTTTTATTTTTTATTTTTTAAATCTTTGTACATTCTCCTCCAGTTGTAAGTCCTTCTCTCTGATATTCAGTGGTTCCTCGATTAAAGAACGGTCCTATTAACGAAATTTTGATTAACGAATTAGCTCCCATGAGGATCTTCAATTCCATTAACGAACAAACCTTCGATTAACGAAAGCCTTACGAGAAACACGCTTTGTTGTGCGCATCAGCTGATCGGCTAGTCCGCCAATACAGTAATTGGTTCTATGTTTACATTCGTTTCCAGTGGAGTATATATCAAGAAAGTTGTGCTCTTGAATATTTTTTTATTTTTTATTTTTAGTTAACATATTGATAATATATACAGTGCAGGGAACAGTTTTTGTGTGTCAATCAGCTGATCGAATCACCCACCAACGCTTCTCAGTTTAACTTTGTTTACAGTGGAGTGAACATCCAGTTTGTTGGTCTCTTGAATATTTTTGCATTTTTACATTAAAATTATTGGTCATTCTGAAATTTAGTTCACATATTGATAATATACAGTACAGAAATTATTATGAAACATGAAGAAGGCATTAGAACCCATGCACTCTGTAAAGAATATGGCATCATCATCGACTGCCTCTACAATCAGCTGTTTGATATGTAAACAAAGCTGTCGGGAATACGTCATATGCACCTCAAAGTAAGTTAAAATACAGTATTTTATTGTTTTTATTCATTATTATACTGTACAGTACAGTACTGTATTTAGTTTATATTTAATGTTTTGTTAATTCTATTACTGGTATACAGTACTTTGTATATGCTTTTTCTGTGAGTTGGAACCAATTACCCAATATCCCTTTGAAATAATAGGTTCGGTGAACAAAATTTTTGGTTAACAAACGATTCTGTGGAACCAATTGTGTTCATTAATCGAAGGACCACTGTGTATATATATATATATATATATATATATATATATATATATATATATATATATATATATATATATATATATATATATATATATATATATATATATATATATATATATATATATATATATATTCTTTTGTCTCATATTTTATCCTCTGGCTTAACTCCCACTTTTCATTTGCCTTCACATACATCTTTTTTTTATTGAAGTTTATTATATTTTTTTGTGCATTACAAGTAGTTTCATGGACCCAGATGGCTAGATGAATTGATTATAAAGTTAGGTTAAGATAAAGTATTTGTGTACTGTCATTACATTTTTTAATATAAAGTTGAGTACTTAATAAAGTATAGATATGAGACAAGTTAGTCCTACCATATATCCTGAGAGACAAGGAGCAGTGAAGGATTTTTCATATTTCTTAACCATGATTCAATTATTTTATTACTGTACAGGTGTATCGCATCTTACACATGGCAGCTGCCACACTTTCTCTTAACTCTTCAGAATCTAGCACCGTTTTCCTAAATTTTAACACTGTTTTCTTCTGTTCTTAACGGTTTCTTGTTTATTAAGTTTTGTTCTTAGTTTCCTCTTCCCACCATTATCCTAATGGCTGAGTTTGTCATCTAATACTACAGTAGAAGCAAATGCTGATCATAATACTGTACTTCAATGATAATAATTAACCACTTGTCTCACTCTCACTTTTGGTTCTTATCATATATTTATTAATGTTAACTCTTTATCCTTATTACTGTACTTTATCCTGTAGTTTTGTTTACTCAAATATATTATTAATTTTTAAAAGTAGTACATTGCATTACAGTACAGTACAAGCAAAACACAAATGCTTCCATTTTCTGAAAGTCAAACAAGCATGTGGACTTCCTCATAAAATACTACAGTATAAATGTTGCATTTTGGTGTTTTAGCACAAAGTATGTGAAGCTGATTGATAACTACCAAGCTACAATTAAACTTGCATGTATAACTTTGCTCTGAATGTGGGAATTGGCATATGAGAGGTAGCCACATTATCTGTCTCCTCTATGTACCTTCTGCTGTTTCTCTTCTCATGTACAGTACACCTCAGCATCTATCCTCTCTGGTGAACTAATGTGGTATTCTTCTCCATCTGTATTAATTGCCTTGTCCAGGACTTGTACTCTCTTATTTTTCTACATGCTGTATGTCTTCCATCATCACTTACAACTTTATGACCCCTACACACCTTTACCTGTATTGCAACATGTATCTCAGCTGAGTTTAGTCACTGTCACTGTAAACCACTTAGTATGGCTGTTCGTTTTTTATTCTATACCTGGCAATCCATTTTTTACCTCCCTTCTCTATTATTTTCCTATTTTTATATATTACTCTCTATCTTAATTACTATTAGTCCGTTCCCTGTGATGTTGCCCCATCGTATGGTTATTTTCATGGTGGGTTTTATTGATTGGTATTTGCTGATATGCTGAGTTGCTTGCATGTAGTGATGGTCATACTTGCTTCATGCTGAGAGTTCCATCAGTCCAAGTGCATGATCACTCGTTTGTTATGAATCTTTCCTCGAACCCTTAACGGCGTCCGTCATCATCGGAGAACATTTAATTTTTCTTGCGTTCCATTTTTGTGCACGTGGGGCCGGTGTAGGAAACCTTACCTGTCGTTTAAGGGTTAAGAAGTGTTTACTGCATGGAAAATAAGGTTTCTCCTATAACATTGTCTGTCATCATAGATCAGAACTAACTGTAGTTTGTAAATCAAAAATATTAATACCCTGTACAGGAACTTAACATGTTATTTTATGGATAATGCAATTAAATGTTTATTCTTCATTTGCCGATTAAGTTACAAAGCAGTAAGTTATGAGTGTATTGAGGGTGATCCGGCTGCACAGTTAGGATGACAAGACTGATGTTCAAAATGGAGGGAAACAAAACAAGTCAAGAGGATTAGGGAAGTAAGAGAAGCTGTAATAAAGGTTACAGCTACAAGACACCGTTGTTCTGAAGTGTTAGGTTCTTATGCTGCCTGAGGGTGGGTGGGGGAGGGATGCTGGAAGTCATTGTTGAAGTGAGAGGTCACGATTCAGCTGATGGTAGACAGGCCAAATCTGTATACAGTGAGTTCTGCTATAACGCGTGTTTTGATAACGCAAATTTGCTCTAACGCGATTTATGAATAGAGGAACGATATTTGTATAACGCGATTTTTGCTTACTATTTCTCCAATTTTGTGGTATTAACTGTGAATATGGTAAAGAAGAATATCTCCAAGAAGCGTTCTGGTGATCGAATTCCTGGTGATGATCGTAAAAGAAAGGATATAACACTTGAAGAGAAGCTCGATGTTATCAACCTCAAAATCACCCTTCTCCCCCATCAAGTTATATTCATATTTTTTCAAGGTAAAGTGTTACATTTACTGTATGATTTCATTATTAGATATGAATGTAACATTTATTTAGACTGTGCTATCCTTTGTGTTAGGCTAACTACTAAATTTTTTTCGATTTCGAGTAGTAATCTGCACCTAACCCTATTTTCTCCATAAGCCCTGTTATTTCTATTACGCGATTTTCTATAACACGATATTTTACAAGAACATAACTATCGCGTTATAGCAGAACTGACTGTATACATGTAACGTTAACTGAAATATCTTCAAGTTGGTCTATCAGAAATGTTATTAGATGTAAATGATTATATTTTATAGTTTGGGGACAATTTTATTCTTATCTATATTAAGTTACCATAAATAAGATACTGTCTTAACAATGTTTTTGGATTTGACAATTATATAACCTGTGAGAGAACATAACCATTTGTACCTTACACTCACCAGAAATAGAGGGACCATAGTTAGATAATGCATTGTTATTAATAGCTTTTCTCATCCAATTGATTCAGGATACTGTACAATGCATCAGCTGGATAAGAAAGACTACAGGTAGCAGAACATTACCTGACTGTTTCTCTCTAGCCAGTGTACCAACCAGTAAACTACAGCCTCTCTCTTGATGGCTTCAGACAGGGGGGCTACTGGTTAAGTTCTCTCACCTGACTCTTGCTTCCTCCTCTGTCAACCAATGGGATTTCACGTTTCAGTCCACTGTTTAGAAGTGACATCGGGTTAGCAGATGACATTTGACTGACAATGTAAATGAAACAGTTGCATGGTGATGTGTAGGGTGTTATATAGCATAGGGAGTTATAGACTTATAAGACATTGAGCAGCACAATGTATATTTTTTTTTTTTTTTTTTATAAAGGGATTAGCCCACCCGGGCACAGGTCACTGACCCACATCGGAACCTAGGGGGCGAAAATTTAATAATAGTAATTCATAGTAAATAAAATTTATAATAAAAAGTAAAATAAAATAATAATAATAATAATAATAACACTGTAATAATGATAATAAAGAAAAGAAAAATAATAATCAATAGTGAGAAACGCTAGATGTATAGTATGTTGTGTTGTCAATAGTAAGAGAAACAATTGAGACCCTGCAATTGTGTGTAAATGAGGCAGAAAGACAGATGAGCAACCTGGGACTTGGTCACAATATTCGTGATGCCATATGGCAGCAGGGTCTACCATTAGACAACACATTATGCTTCCAATATCTTCCCAGGCGTTAGTACCTCCCTGTTTGGTAGCTGTTACACAGCATATTTAGTGGATCTGCTCTCTTGGATAAAACATCAGGACCACAGCACTACACCTGACGCCACCACTAGACCTCAGATAAGTGAATTAAGCCAACTGACCTCACCGCTTGACCTTGCACCTCCAAGAACCACAGTACTATACCAGAGACTTTGCCTGACAAGGAGTACACCTTTTCACATATCCGTTGAGACATTGTTACATAACTATTTGACAAATTTCATAACCGAATGACAGAACACATATCGAATGACAATCTAAAATAACTGTTCGTTCATGCTAACGGAAGTGATTGACATAAGTTATGAAGTTGACAGACGTGAACAATAAACCGACAGTCTACATATAGTTTGAGAATGTAACAATTGGAGAATGACATACCACCAACAGTTATTTTAGATTGTCATTCGATATGTGTTCTGTCATTCGGTTATGAAATTTGTCAAATAGTTATGTAACAATGTCTCAACGGATATGTGAAAAGGTGTATTATAAAAATATGAATTAGGAGAGCTTATGATTGAAGTAGGGTAGTAGGACTTCTGTTTTGTGACTTGTAACTTGACATGCAGTATGGGAAGGGGATCAAGGAGGTCTCCTCCAGGAAATTTTAGTTACTTTTTCTCTGCAAAATGGTGACATCTGATGCACTTTGAGGTCAGTTTCTGTGGTCTTCCTAGATATGAACTTTGGAAATTCATCCTTTGCACAATGTAACAGTCTCATCGAACTTCATGTGTAGGTAAGTACATACTCATAATGTATATTTGCTGTAATATTGATTTCTCATTATTTTTGAATGCACACCATGTAATCTTGAGTTGTCCTCAATTCTGGTGTAACACGCATACACCTGATGGTCCTCAGCAGCCTCAAGAATACTTCACACATGAAAGTCAGAATCTGTAACAGCAGTCTGAGGACATTCATGTAATCTACTAAATACTGAAATGAACACAAAGAACTTATTGGTACAAAGCTAATGCTATTACCGGTATGTGCAGTTCAGCAATTAGCCTGACTGGTCACTTAATCAAGGTGTCATCCTGAGGTGTGAGAAGTGATGACGTTGGCCCACCAAGCTGTCTTTATAAGTCCCCAAGCATCAATCAGTTCCCTTTTCATTGCCATGTTGATTTTTATTGCTAGTGGTTCATTAATTGTACAAAGTAAATGAAAGACATTATATGATAGGATATAATCCAGGTGGTGCCAGAGGACTGCGCTGAGAGATTGGCCAGTCAAAATATAACTTGGGCATATGTCTCTGAGAAATTTAACAGTTCGCCATTTTGACTGAACTTTTCAAACAGTTTAGTAATTCCATTTTAGGTGAGTCACATTATAACGCAGTGTCATGGCTCAGATTATATCAAGATAAGATTTATTGTAAGAGTTTCACTCCATACACTGGTCTTGCATTACATTACTAGCCTGACCCCAGGCTCTTTCTTCAAATAGAATTTCAGAATCAGTCTTCCCTTTTAATGACAAGATGTATGTACCTGTAAATAACTATAAAAATAACTGTACTGTGTGGAGGCACAATAAGATGACATAAGTACAGAAAGATATGTGGAAAGAGTGAATGAGTGTTTATAAGTAGAATTTGTTTGTACAGTATAATAAACGGGAGAGAAAAGTATAGGTACTGTAGCTGTGTCTTTCGGCAGTTCAACATTTTTTATCTGGTGAGAATACTCATATCTCTCTCTCTCTCTAACCATCAAAAAGTTGTTTTTTTTCAGTGGACTACAATATTTATAAAAATCAGTTCTTGTTCCCAAATGCAGTCAAACACTCCATTGTCTCTCCTGTAGAGCCGATGCTTCAGGGAAATGCATACACACTGCCTAACAGATTTTCGTGTAGAGATCGTGAAAGCATTGTCCGAGTAGTTGTTGATGTGCGAGGTCTCTCACAAATATATGTTTCTTATCATATGTAAAACTTTTAAGAACAGTTATAGGGGAAACGTTCACCTGTCTTGTTTATAGCCTTCATGTTGCCATTGTTGTGTTGTCGTTGTTACTGTTCTGTTGTTAGCAACGTCAGTACATGGACAAAAATTCACGGGTTAGGGTTAGGCAAGGGTAAGTGAGTTTTTGTCCTACCTTCACCATCATCAGCAGGTATCAGATACTGTCTATACATACAGTACCTTGATCACTACATAACTCTCCCATAGAACCACATTTGTACAGTACAGATATATAAATGTGTTCTTGATCTCTGTGTCTTGTGTGTTATATCACATCAGCTTCTTATTACCATTAGCATCAACTTCTTTACTATTAGAAGATATCCACATGAAAAAATATCACTTACCAATCACACTGAGTGGCCTTGTGTTCAGTGACTTACGGAGAAACGTTATCTTTTCATCACATGATCTCATAAACTGTACTGATGGTATACTTGTTGCCTGTGCTACGTGCGTGTATTTGCTTGTTGCTCCATTTGTATGTTGCGCCTTTTAATTAAAGTTACTGTGCAGCATGTTGGCTTGAGGTATTTACGTGGCCTCGGCTATATAACACTAAGCTTCATTTTCTCTCTTGTGCTCTTAGACAGGTATTAAACATTACTCAAAACCAAATTTTCTTTCGGTGTTCTAAGTAGTTATGAATTGTCTGTTATTTTTAGATTTTTTCCCGAATACAGAATAAAAAGATATACTGTACAGTAGAACGTCGATATAACAGGACATATGATCCAAGAGAGGTCGCCGCTTTAAACCGAATTCACACTAAATCGAAGTGTTGTTTAAATGGAATAATTTAGTTTGGTACTTGAGAGAAACACAAGATATTAAAAAGACTGAGAGTCTACCCAGATGCACCTCAACCCCTCTCCTAGAATAAACAAAACATTTGTTTTTTGTAGTATTATGTTAAAACAAACACTCATAAATCAACACAGCTAAAATTAAGGGATGCGAAATGGTCTGTTTACTGGCTGGGAAGATGGGGGAAGAGGGAGGGAGGTGAGGTGATATGTTTGACAGTTGATGCCAAGGTTCTAGTGCTTATTTATTTATCTGTCCTTAAGAGTGACTTGAAGTTTTTCTCTTTTAAAACGTCACTGAACTGACATGGGAGAATATAATTAACATTGCTGGCATTCTTATAAGATAGTGATTAATTTGAATATAAACATGCTATAGCTCGCATTAGACATACAAATTTTAGTTATAATTTAAGAATTTTATTACAGAGCAAAAAATTTTATCTCTTGTGCAAAATATATGACGTTTATATTCAAATAATTCGCTGTCTTGCAAGGATTCCAGCAAGACAAATTATATATAACTAACTTTAGTCTGAATTTTATAAGATAAAAACTTTCAGCCTAAAACACCAAACCCTGGCTGGGAAGATGGGGGGAAGGGAGTGAGGGGAGGGAAGTGAAGTGACAGTCGGCCATTTTTTTAAACACTCGGGTTACTTATTAGTAACCCGAAAGTTCCCTCCGAGCCGTAATCCATTTTTTAAAACCAAATTTTGTCGGGTTACCATTTGGTAGTCCAACAATATTATTGGAAAGTTCGGGATAAGTCCTCAGGTGTGGGTAGGCACACGAAAGACTTATCCCGAATGTTCAAACTAGTTATATATGAATAGAAAACGTCACTGAAATATAATATATGTAAATTAAGATGAGATAATAAAGAAAACAAATATTTAAATGTCCTAATAACCGGTTCCAATGGAAATGTATACTGTATATTTTTAAGAGACCGCCGTCTACCACCGTAATGTTTTGCCTTCAACTCCGAAGATTTTTCATCTACCCATCGTCCTTCTCCAATTTTATCAAGCATTGCATTTCTACAATCCTCCTCTTATGGCTTCAAGTTTGTTAAAAAACGCACTTTTCTTTGTGATAGATAGATGTAATGCCATTTCCAATTCGCCAATATATTATACTATAGGAAAAATATAAGATGAGCCAAACATACTAGGTAGGTTGCTGAGGTAATAGTTTACGGTCATCTGTGACCCACGCTGATAATTACCATGAAAGAAATTTCTCCTGCTATATTTCACTGTTTGGGTTGTTGTTGTTCCGGTTGTGTTTAGGTTCTACCATTATTTGTAAGTTTAGATTAGGTTACGTAAAATATTTTTTTAGATGAAATGTTTGAACTCAGGGTTAGAAAAAAGTGCCAAAATTGATTAATGATGTTTTCAATCACTCGATTTAAATCGTGTCAGTCGTATCTCACATCACCGGAACAACAATAAACAAAAGTTAAATATACTATGGACAAATTTCTTAAAGAAATACTCTGTAATAGCTGTGCTACACGCCTGTAAACTATTATCAAAAGTAATTTGTCTTTTATGCAGTAGTTACCGCAATATATAGATAATAGATGTTAAATTTTTTTTTTTTTCCTCAGGCTGACATTATAGGATTCTGGTATTGTTATTAGAGACCATCAAAATCCTTTTGCTTATCTCTCTGAGGAGGAGTTCATCAAGAGGTATAGGCTGTCCTTCAAGAAGGACGAGGCAAAAAGTTCTGGTGTTACTATTGTATGCGGTCTACAAGATAATTGGGTTAAGTTAGCTTAGGTCAGGTCAGGTCAGGTCAGGTTAGGTAAAATTAGGTTAGGTTAGATAAAGTTTGGTTAGGTTAGGATAGACTAAATATATCTTTGTAGACGGAAACTCTAAATCTTGGATTTGGGCAGTTGTTTAGAAGTGTATTGGGTATTTATTCAATGTTATGCAGTGATGCAAAAAAAGGAGGGGGGGGGGACATCACCACTATACAGTACTCAGCACCCATGAAAACCCCTAAACCCACCTCCCATGTATAATAATACCACCAGGCCATAATTACAGTGCAGTAATATCTTCATTACCCAGAATTCGTTAATACGTACTCAGAATTTAAATTGGCTTGGAGTTTTTATGGGAAAATTTTCAACATTCCGGGTCTGTGAACAAGTTTTCAAGGTTGAAAATCGGTTTAATTTTTTTTTTTTTTTATTCCGAAAACTCTCTTAAATTAGATTCCAGGCCTTGGAGCAAATTTCTAGGTTAAATATCAGGCACATTTTCTGGAAATTTTTATGAAAACTTCCTGAAACTCTCCGAGTTTTTTCCTGGGTCTCCGAGGATGAAATAATGTTTAAACTCGAAAACTTTTACATATAACTGGAAAAATTCTAGGGATGTGGGATTTTTCATGGTTTGAGAGTCTTCTTGTTATCTGGAAGTCTCTCATCCCTGGAAGAGCTCTGCACCAATTATTCCGGCTAACGGGGATATTACCTGTATGTTGCACTTTACGGAGGGTGATTCTCTGGAGAACTTAAAATGTAACACAGTAATAAATATCATCATAAGAGACCTGTTGTTTACTATAATCAAGATATGCAATGTTAGACAAAACAGTAAATAAAAAAAATATATACAGTATATATCCTACTGGATGCAGTATTCCACACACCTGCAACTCCTAACTGCATTGAGATACTTTAGCAGTGGCAGCTTCCAAATTAGTATGGCAGAATGTTTTAAGATTTCTGTGTCATCAATTTACAAGTTTATCATAACCTATGCACCTATTTTAACCCTTACGGCAAAAGATTACATCCACTTTCCAGAATCAGTCAACATACAAAACCTTGTAGACGAATTTCACACCGTTGTAGAGATGTCTGGTGTATTTGGCTGCATTGGTGGGTTTCATATCCCTATTAGAAGCCCTGGAGGGAACACAGCTGAACTACATCGAAGTAGAAGGGGGTGTAATTGATACATGGTTTTGATTTGTATAATGTAGTTTGTTTGAAAGTAGAGCAAGTATAAGGGCAAATGGAAGCATTATTTGTTTGGTAAAAAAATTGTTTTAGAGAATAGATTTTATTTTCAAGGTTATTTTCCAATAAATTTTTTGTCTTCAAATAACACATTTTATTTCCTCCAAACATTATCACAGTACAACTTGAAACAGTATTTCAATTCAAACAAAATTAAAAAGGGATTACACAGTACATTACAGTATATGTATATGTAAAATTATATTCAAACAGTTTTAGTATTTTGCTTGAAATAATAAATGTACACATTTTTAAAGGCTTCAAAGTACTACAGTATACTGTGTCAGAAATCCATAAACAATTTTAGTTCCTCTAAATAAGAACAAGCAGTAAAACTAATTTTATCACAGTACCTGTACAGTCCTGTATATAAATTAATAGTAATCATACTTAGTTTGAAATTGCAAATACCTGTACAGTTATAGCAATTATCATTCTTGAAAGATTTTAGAAGTGCTGTACTGTACCTGTATTTAAATTGTAATTTAAGTACAAAAGAAATGTGAAATAAAAGAATGATAAAATTCCCCAATAAGTATGAGTAGTATATAATGCACAGTATATTGTATATGAAATTCTAGCAAAAATATATGTTGAATCTATTTTGGTTCACAAAAAGTAAAAGAACAAAAAATCATAACAAATGTTTGATCATACAAAATATGATTTCACATCTCCATTAAGTGCAAAAATAAAACAGTAAACAGAGATAAAGAAAGTACAGTACAATTAAATTTTTCCAATAAGTATGAGTGTACGATACACAGTATCACAGTACTGTTTATTGTATCTGACATTATATAACAAATTAAGTTGAAAGAATCTATTATTTTTCACAAAAGAAAAAAAAAACATAATGTTGGAACAAAAAATATTTCATATTCTCCATTAAGTGCCTAAGAAAAAATAGTAAACAGAGAGAGAAAAAAATCACAGTTTATACATTATCAATTATGACACTGATGGCAAAGTCTCCATAATTTAACTTGATTGCCAGAGGTGGAATTATGGCTGCACTCTTGACATATGCCACTGGTCAACAACTCTAATGCTTGCTCTAAATACATTACGCACAGATTGGGCTGATAATGTACTGTACATACTAGTGAAGGCCTTTAAAGCCTCCAATATAGCACCATTCAGTTCTTGTGTACTGTCCTTAATAATGGCAATGAAGCATTCATTCCTCTTGTTCACCTGCTTCCTTCTCTTCCCCCCATGACTGGATGTTGATGCTGCTGTTGGTGACACGGGTGATCCTTATGTTGGATCAGTTGATCTAAGTGTTCCTGCTGGTGCAGACGCTGGCATAATTGGTGGTGATGTCTGCCTTCTCCCTTGAAGACGAACTTTTATCTCCACAACTCATGTTTCTGCTTCAATTTTGGCGTGCAGATCGACCTGGTTTGTTTATATTTATCTTGGATAAGGCGTACCAACCCTCTCGAGTTGCGGCGTTCGGGTTACTAAATACTGTAGTAACCCGATGTTCGGGATTGATATTCAAGTTTGACGAAACCATTTGACGGGTTACCAAACAGTAACCCGACATTCGGGATTGCTCTTCGGGCTTGCTGCCCCGAGTGTTTAAAAAAATGGCCGAGTGACATGTTTGACAGTTGGCGCCGAAGGTCTAGTGAAGTATTTATTTGTTTATTTATGTCCTTTAGCTTGAGTTTATGTTTTTTACTTATAAAATGTCACAGAAGTGACCGGGGAGAATATAATTTACATTGCTGGAATTCTTATAAGACGTGACCGATCGCCCAAATGGCTAACGAGCTAATCAGTGGTGAAGAGGATAAAAGTAAAAGTAAAAGTGATTAATTTGAATATAAACATGCTATAGTTTGCACTAGACAAAAATTTTAGTAATCATTTAGTACATTATTTTGAGTACTGTACATGTTCAGTACAGCTTTGCCCTTAGGACAGTGTAGCGTGCCCAGAGAAACATTAGGCGCAAAATTTTAAATATGATGGTCCAGATTGACTCACGCAGAATAGGAAAGATTCGCTCTAAATTAAAGTATTGTCCTTAATTGTGGGTGTCGCTTTAAGTCAATAATCCTAAATTGAATCGCTTTAATCGACGTTCTACTGTATACTGTATAGGTGATAAATGAACAGGATTTTAACATGTGTATTGTATCATTATTATTGACCCAGTATACATCAAGGGCGGATCCATGTACTATATTGTCTTGAGATAATTGGCAGTAGACGTTAAGGAGAAGGTCATCACTTTAATTCCTGATATTTTTATTTCATGATATCGTCATTGATCTGTTTGCTTTAATGCATACATCAAGAGGATACAGTAACAGCCCTTTGAAGACAATTGTTTATGCTGTCATCCTCCTTTCAAGCTATAAACCTTTAAGACATTGGTTTAAGCTACTAGCTATATAATCCTTTGAAGCAATAGCATTACAGTATAGTTTAAACCATCGTTCTCAAAACCAATACTGTATACTGTACTGTAGTTTAAACAATTGTCTTTGAAGCATGATAGTTTACACCATTGTTCTAAGAGCATTTTAGCTTAAATCATCCTCTTCAAGAACCGTATACAGTAGTTTAAACCATCATCCTCAAAACCTTAAAATTTAAACCATCATCCTCAAAACCTTGTATAATTTAATTGATCATTCTCAAAGCATTATAGTTTAAACCATTGTCTTTTAAGCATTATACTGTTTAAACCATCATTCTCTAAGTGTTAACTAGTCCTGGATCCCCCTTATTTATCTCCCTGTGTCCAATGAGTTGCTTGCTTAAACGTTGAAATCTACGTTCTGTCTGTGTGGAAATTTTGCTCTCTGTAAAAAATAATTTTTCTGTCTGGGTGTGTGTTGGATTAGCTTAATTGTTTATACATGTAAATAGAACGAGTGTTATTGTAACATTGTTGAGGATTAATTTATATAATGCACAATGATTTTAATTAATCAGTGTATGAGATGTTATTTGTTTGGATGTTAATGAAGGAGTTTGTGTATACAGATTTTAACAGTAATGAATTCATGTTTGTAGTTGATTAACCACTTTTTACACTATTTAGCATCCATGTATGAAAAGGGTGAGGACATTAGTTGATACTGTCACTGTGGCTTACTGTGACCTCTTGTAGTAAATAATGTATTAATTTACTTATTATGGTCAAAAGTTTCTAAAATTTTCTATGCAGTACAGAACTGTAATTTGCTATTATTTTTGTGATTTAATGGATAACTTAATTGGATATTTAAATGAATTGTTTTATAGTAATGTACTGTAGTCTGTAACATAATGTAATGGAAAGTTAAATCTTAGTTTTTATATTGATAAAAGATAAAGAACTTTACAAATTAATTTTTGATACAATTACTTATTATATAAGACACAAAATTTTCCCCCCAAAAGCTGTAAAGTTGGAGCACTTCCATCACCATCTGTGTGGTCATCATCAGCAGTAAGATCCTCAGTGACATATTAGATATAATGTACCATTGTAACAGAACTGATGAATAATGGCCATCCCAATTTTTTCATTTACAGACAAGTCTTGCAAGTGCTGTTTCGTATGACGTTCATGGCCAGTGGTACCAATACCTTGGTAACTACAAAGGCACAGTGGTCTGTCTTAAGTCCATGCCACTGAACCGGAGGAGACCAGAACTCACTCGTAATACTATGATAGAAATGAGGTTAGCTTTTGTCAGCTGACCATATTACATAAGAACCCAACTCTCTTTTTTTTTTCTCTCTTTTTTTTTAGTCAAATAAAATCAATATGTATTCTTTTTGCTATTTTTTATTATTCATTAAAATAATTTTCTTATGATTCACATGTACTTTTCTATATCGGTTAAGTTTCTCTCTCAGTCAGTATAAATTTTCCCAGAGGAGTGTTGTAATCCCAGCCTCTCTGCCCTGCTTTATATATACATTATTTAAATGTGTCTGAAATCCTTAAATATTTACCATAACTGAGTGGTGGAGTATTTGTCTCACAAGGAAAGGATTATGGGTTTATTTACAAGCCATAGTCGAGGACAGGGTTCATTCCCTGTACACTAGCCCGAGCATACTTAGTAAGAAATAACTTATATCATTGCCCTCTCCTCCAGAAATATGCGGGAAATGAAACAAGACAATGTTTGTTCCTTTATTGGAGCATATGTTGAACTGAGGAGAGCAGCACATGGGGAACACAGTAAGGTGACACTAGTAACAGAGTACTGTGCCAGAGGATCACTACTTGATATACTTGCCCTGGAAGACATCAAACTGGATTGTCTCTTCATATCCTCCCTTGTTCATGACCTTTTAAGGGTAAGTTGAAACACAACATAACTCAAGGGAAGATCCAAGCTTCCGATAATGGGAAGATCAAGCATGGATGAGAGAGAGGAGGCGTAGTCAGTGCTGCAGGGAAAGTTTAAATTACATTTCCTTTAACTAATGTAAATATCATTACTTTTCATCATCATGTTATCATTTCATAGGGTGATACTACACAGCTATAAAGCTTTCATATGTTTTCTAAACCACTCGGTCATAACGTGTGGTTTTGTGTATGCGTATATTGACAGATAGATATTTTTGTCCTTTTATCAATTAATCCACATCATTGAGTCACTTAGAGAGTATAATTATCATTCATATTTTATACATTAAAATCTTAAACCATCAGAAATAAGTATAATATCTGTACCTATTGATTGTAGAAATATCTTTGTTAAATGTTTCTCTGTTGCTGAATCCTTTTTTTTTTTCCAGGGGATGATATTCTTACATTCACATTTAGGTCCTCATGGTAATCTAAAGTCCTCCAACTGTGTGGTGAATAGCAGATGGGTTCTCCAGATCACTGACTATGGCCTCCATGACCTGCGTTGTGAAAGCCTTCGTAATCTTGAGAGGGAAGACCACGACCAATTTGACCGGCGTATGTATTGTGTTGACTTTTCATCGTCCAGTAGGGTTTATAGAGAATACAATTATAGAGACAGTTACTTCAGATACACAGTGTACAATCTAACCGTCACATAATAAGATCGGTAACAATAAAGTTTACGATGACTATTTTTTACTAGTTTTTTCCCCAGATGTCTCACGATAACCATAACCAACTCTTCCCTCATACAACGTCATTCTTTCCTCCTGCTGTAGTTACCCTCACAGCACAGTCCCCCAAGATTCTGTTTGTTTTATTCTCGTTACTGCTCGTACCCAAACATCACTCATCAGCAGCGCTTCCTACTCTACAAACCACTCAACACCGTGTTCTCTGAATATAGATGTCTGTCATTGTTTCCTAGATGTCTCTCCCTCTCCTCTCCAGTGCCTCCCCCACCTTAAACTACTCTGTTAGTCGTCCATTTCTCTTCTAACTGCCACAACTGAATTAACACTTTTTTACTGATTCTTCATTTCCTATTCTTATTGTAAACGAAGTTATGCAGTCACACTCTGTAGTTTAAAGAAAATTATATATTGTTAATTACCTGCACAGCTTGGCATCATAAATGACATAGGTGATTGGAGATTTAGCCTCAGGTGTAGTCCTCTTCAGTAGCTACAGGCCATGCAGTGGTGTACAAAAGATGACAGAAACATGGCTGTAGGAGAACAACTTTCTTCCCACTGGTTATATTCACCTGTGTCCATGAAGAGTGACAGGTGAAGTGTTTGGTGATACTGTACTGAGTGTTCATAGTACAGTACAGTACCCAGGACCACAAGTGCAGGTTATCGTACTATTCAGGGAAGTCATTAGTAATATTGGGTTTGTTGGAACAAAAACATTGTTGTAGCACAGACACCTCATGGTAATGATTTAGAATCTATTAAATGCCTGTATTAGACTCCCCTTATTACAGTATAATTCACAAGTATTTTGCATTGGACAAGACTTTTTATTATGCTTTTTTGCTTTGTTTGGTATTATGTCTTTCAGTTACTTATATGTATTCATCCCATCTCTCAGACATGCTGTGGAGAGCTCCAGAACTTCTTCGTGCTGGCATAGAGGTGCCAGGAACCAAGGAAGGAGATGTTTACTCCTTTGCTATAATACTTCATGAAATAATTGGCCGCCAAGGGCCGTATGACACATATGAACCTGATACAGACGTGGCTTCAGGTCAGTAATTACAGCTCATGAAATGTTTTAAATCTCCAGATGTATCCGTCTCAGTTTTCCTGTTTTATTTTCGTCCTTCTGCAGCTCCACAGATTTCTATTAAAGTATGTTGTTAGTATACCTGCAACTGTCTGTATATATCATATTCTCTGTATATCATATACCTCCATTGTCTGTATACTGTGCATGCTAAGTCAATGCAAACTGCTATAACAGTTTTACTAAACAGATACTCGTATTGATCTTTCTATACAGATATATACATTTTTAAAAACTACTCATAAATTTACTTGTTACATTTACCCACACCTCAGTAAATTTGAGTGCTAGATGACCATTACTGTATTTAAATCTCTTATGCTTAGGTGTAAATTTAGAACATTACATGTACTGTATTAACCACTTATTCATGATTCCTCCCAGTGTAAGTACAGTAAAATGCCAGAGGTGTTTGGTACATCTAACTAGTTTTATGTTGTATTGGGATCACAGTACAAATTAGTGAGACAGATTGTATAGCTGTATTGTGCTGGTGCAGTTGTTAGGGATATTATGCTATGGTCTGTGGGTGATATGAGTGGAGTTGAGGCAAGAGATTGCTTATATGATTGACACTAAAAAGATAAATCTGTGGTTGTAACTCTGTATAGGAATGATATAAGGACAAACAGAAATAGACATGAGAAATGGTTTGGGGTTTTCTCTGCAGTATGTGTAAGGAATGAATTGGCAAAGATATGGGAGAAGGAAATTTTGAGATGAAAATATAATGATCAGATCCCGATTGCTGTGTGTAAGAGCAGAGATGGAATAATTTAAGATTGTTGAGTTTATTGTTGGAGGATTTTTATGTGTACGGTACTATACCAGGGAATGGAAATGAACTTGATTTTAACCCTTTGTGAATAAGGATTTAACCCTTCGAGTATGATGGCTTAACCCTTTGAGTGTGATGCGTTAACCCTTTGAGGATGATGTTTTAACCCTTCAAGAATGAAAGGGTTAAAGTTGATAAATGAAGAAATGTTGTTTTAGGACAACCCTTATCATTTATGTGGTAATTGGGTCAAAGGTCAAGGTCGTGGTTTCTAAAATTGTAACATCATCTATAGTACCATGCACCAGTGTACCTTGCCCCTACAGTAATTACAAAAATATATGCATTGCTTCCTCTTTTCCTGAAGGTTTAAAAAAATTGAAGTTGGTTATCAGGAACTTGAACTTATCTGACCACTTGTTTTTGTTCCCTGATACTGTATATATATATATATATATTTTTTTTCCTTTTAGATATTATCAGGAAACTGAAGGATGGCTCAACAGTGACTGGCCCTCCATATCGGCCTGACCTCAACAAGATAGTGGGCATGCCTTATGGTTCCGATGAGTCTGTACGCGAGGCTATGCAAGCAGCCTGGGAAGAAAAACCTGCCGACAGACCAAATTTCCGTACGCTTAAGGGGAAACTCAAGAACATGAAAGATAAAAGGTCTGTAAAGTTTTTAATAATAATAATACTAATAATAAAAAGTGAAAGAAATGGGTAAAACTAATGGTATATTGGCCATAATAGCACAATTTACTAATAATAACAGGCAGAAAGTAAAGAGATGCACAAACAGGACACAAGAGGATGACAGTAAACACACTGAATTACATCATATTTTGAGGAATTGAGTAAAACTTGGGTGAGCAACAACAAAAAAGATAATTTATAGATCACAACACGTCTGTTATAATAATGTAGAGAGAGTAAAGAGTGAGTGTTTAGCAATATTTTTTATTCAGTTTCAATCCTAAGGGTAACATTTGGGTCATCATTCCAAATCTTAAGAATAACTAGTGGTTCTTCTTTTCAGTCGGAAGGGTAACTTGATGGACCACATGATGCAGATGATGGAACAATACAGCAAAAACCTCGAGGAACTCGTCGGCAACCGCACGCAGCAACTCAAAGACGAACAGCGCAAAACTGAGGACCTCCTTCATCGAATGTTGCCATCGTTAGTTACCATCATTTTAAATCAAAA
This sequence comes from Homarus americanus, assembly GCF_018991925.1. Taxonomy (NCBI): domain Eukaryota; kingdom Metazoa; phylum Arthropoda; class Malacostraca; order Decapoda; family Nephropidae; genus Homarus; species Homarus americanus. The sequence goes on along the minus strand of NW_024725489.1, from coordinate 2,268,126 downwards.
CCTTGATATAATTTGGTGTTCTTTTAACCCCCCCTCCCTGCTCTGGACTACAGTAGGCATACACTCTCCTCCACCCACCCACACATGCACATTATTTACAATTACAGTATTATTACTGCCTCCAGTAATTGATCTCAAATCTGTTGATGGTCAAGACCCCTACTACATATGTGCTTGGGGGAAGAAACTCATGGTGAATTGTATTAAGTCGAAGAACTAGGTTCATACATCACAAAAACTTAGACACTACAGAGAAGGGATGCTGGGAGGCTCACATGCAAGAGCAAATGAAAGATAAATGCCCACTTGGCAACATAATCTTGCCTGGCCCACATGACAATTTATAATGTACAGTACTGCAAAATACTGTACTATAGGAATCTGTTATATGACATGAACCAAAGCTTAGGGGTTAATATTAGTGTAATTAAGAACTGTTGTAATCCCATACTTATATTACACTTGTGCCACCGTGGAGATTGCCATTGTTTATTCGTAGAACTTTACACACACACACACACATATATATTATTCTTCATAATATATTTCTCATAAATTAATTGATGTGAATCTAGATAAGAGTTAATGTTGCAGGTCTGTAGCAGCAAGTTTAACAAAGGGCATGGCTGTAGAGCCTCAAGGTTTTGACTCTGTCACCATATACTTCAGTGACATTGTGGGGTTCACTTCCTTGTCTGCAGAAAGCACGGCTTATGAGGTCAGTTCTCTTCACCTTTTATTGTAGACTACTTCATGTTCTTGAAATAGAGTAAATGTAATAGAAATGTATGACTACAACCAACACCTTTGTAGATGTGACTACTGTAATTTTATGAAAACCATAAAATTTTAAAATTACTGTAACTGATTTTCTCCAGTAAGTACAGAAGTACTTGGTAGAGTCCATTTTATCAGGATATCTGATTCATTGAAATCTTGCTTATCAGGGATATATTGTATCACCCATACCTGTTAATGACCAGATAATTCACTCACCATTTCTCTTTTTTTCTCCCATATTTTTTCATGCAAACATGTTAACTGTCTTTTATACTTACCAGGTGGTAAAGTTCCTTAATGACCTGTACACCCTGTTTGACAATATCATACGTGGCTATGAGGTATACAAGGTGGAGACCATTGGTGATGCATATATGGTAGTATCTGGTCTGCCCAAGCTTAATATGGGAAGACATGCTGGAGAGATCGCTTCCATGGCCCTCGAACTGCTGGACGGAGTGAGTAATGTTTATGTGTCTTATTCTAGTGATTGGATGATAGCAAGCCACTGTAATATCTATCCCAGTACATTAAAACTACTTCTAGCTGTTGTGGCTGCCAGGTAGATAGGTAAAGAATGTTGTGTTCTTCAGATTGCTAAAGAAAATTCTCTTTGTTCTCTTCTGTCAGCTTTTGTATCCTCCAACTAAAGGATTACTCTCAGTTGTATTTGTTAGTTCATGCTAGAATTACTTGGACATGATTATTTCCTTCCTGCAATTATCAATATCATGGACAAGTACTGTTGGAAGCTAATAAGAGAAGAGGTATATGGGAAGTGAAGATAGCATATTTAAGCAGGTTCAGGCTTTCACAAGATTTATTCATAAATATTAAAAAGTTTCTCATATTTATATATTATCAGATGACATTTTGAAAAATTTCTATCATGTTGTTCTTTTTTATTTTTCCATTTTAAAGGTTCAAAATAGATTTGTCATTCGGCATCGTCCTGATAGAAGGCTGCTGTTACGTATTGGGCTTCATACAGGCCCGGTAATAGCTGGGGTTGTGGGCCTCACCATGCCAAGATACTGTCTGTTTGGGGACACTGTAAACACTGCCTCAAGAATGGAGAGGTGAGTCATGATATACAATTGATGTGAAATCACTCACTTCACATTTGTTATAATAAGTGATAAGAGTTAAATGTACTTTAAGAATTGGAAACTACAATACTGTATACAATGATTCCTCTCTTGATAATGTGTGATATGACTACTGTTATTTCAGTTACAGTCCAAACTTTTTCAGTAAAATTCATTTTTGTTATTTATCACAAATAGTAATGGGGAGCCACTGAGAATCCATATATCTAAGTCATGTCATGATGCACTGGAAAAACTTGGTGGGTATGTGATGGAGGAGCGTGGACTAGTCAACATGAAGGGTAAGGGTGAAGTCCTGACCTACTGGCTCAATTCTGCCACACCTAAGGCCATCCAGCGTAGAGAATATATCGAGTCTGTCTCACCGCCTCTGCTTCAACTCAACGAATTTGAGCCAGAGACAAGACGCCGCAGCCCTAGATTGTCTTCACTAGGCTGCCGAACATCAAGCATTCACAGGTGAGCTCATTGTTCTCTTGTTGATATAGTGATGCACTGTAAACATTGTTCAAGAGGTAAATGGTAATTAGATATTATAAACCCTTGGAAATAATGTTAGAAAAGTAATTTCCCGACCTCTCATTCTTACCTAATAGCTACAGTATATGTATGTTATGCCAGTCAGTTTTTTCTCCCAAGTTTTATAGGCAATTGATTACTTAAGTGATAAGCTTTTGAGGTAAGAAAATAAGAATATTTGGATTACATGAAGATTCTAAACCCCAGGTTATTTCACCTATAGATTAACCACCCTAACACTATTTGGGGGTGAGGTTAGGTCAGGTCAGGTCAGGTCAACATTAGGTTGTTAGCCTTTAGGTGAAATAAGCTAGGAGTGGAAAGAATCTTTAGGTGACCCAAATAGTTTATCAGATTGAAATTTTGGTGTTTTTTATTTTTATTTAATTTCTTTAATCATTTCACCACTTATCAGCTTAGTAGCCATTCGGGCGGTTGTTCTAACCAGTGTTAATACAGGAGGAAAATGGAATCTGGGGAAACCTGTGATGTTTGGTAGGGCAACACCCTTTGGTAGGATAACAGCCTTCTCACGAGTGTCTGAACCAAACATATCTTCCTCTCTAGCAAAGTTCATGACCAGCGTGACTGTGTTTGGGTGTAATTACTCCCCAAAGGCTAAGTTCCTAACTAGACTCCTTCCTTACAGTCTCACCAACCAACTTACAGTATACGTTTGTGTCACATATAACACACTTCAACCTCTACAGAACAGCTTCACTTGATTTATGTCCCACTTCAACCTCTACAGAACAGCTTTACTTGATTTATGTCCCACTTCAACCTCTACACAACAGCTTCACTTGATCTATATCACACCTGCTTAAGTCTCCCCCTCATTTGAAGTGTAATTTTCTTTTCTCACATTTTATTACAGTACAGTAGTGGGTAACTAAAATATTTGTAGAGTTTGTTGTAATTTGTGTCAGGCATTAATTCTGGGGTTTAGTACAGTATTATTATGTGCTTTGATCTGTGGTACTGTATACTTGAAATATTATCTTTTACAGATTGTTAGAAAGTTAATGAGTGTTAATTGTTTAAAATAAATATCATATAAATAGAGAAATGAGTGATTTACAAATAGATTCTTTTCTTTAACAACATAGTACTTTATTGCTTTACCTATTCTTGTATAATGAAATGCTATATATATATATATATATATATATATATATATATATATATATATATATATATATATATATATATATATATATATATATATATATATATATATATATATATATATATATATATATATATATATATATATATATATATATATATATATATATATATATATATATATTTTTTTTTTTTTATGTAGAAGCATAGAAGACCCAGGAGATCTAAATGGTGGGCTGCCACAGTTACACCACGATGAACCGAGAGACTCCCCACGTTCAGACATCTTTTCCTACCGTCGACGTTTTAGCAACAATCTCCGCACTTCCAGCGTAGATAACACTACACGAGGCAGTCTGCTTTGCCCCCCAAGGCAAGAAAGTGCTCCTAATATAGTGCATCAGAGTGTCAGTCTTGATGAGTTGCACCATCCTGGTGTTCGTTTAGAAGTGCCAGCGTTACAAAACATCACCAAAGCTGCATCACCCTCATCGTCAGTCCCGACAATACCGCTGGAAGATATACAGCGTGGAGTCAACTTCTGTCCCTCGGCGGCAGACAATGAAGACGTTCCTGCCACCCACTGTCATGGTGAACGGGACCCCATGTTAAACGAAGGTGAAGGAGACACGCCATTACAAGGCATTTATACTGGAAACAATAGTCCGTGTGTGTCGGGAACTGAAAGCATACGATCGTCCGTGATACGCTGGCTGAATGGACTTATCCATTTCTCACATTCTAATGCTCGAATACCAACAAATAAAGGTTCATTGAATGGACTGAAGAGTGAGAGTCATGTTTAGTTTACTCTCTGAACTGATTATTTATGATTACAGTTCTTATTCACTCATGGTTAAGTAATATTCCTAGAGGCTGTGTAAGACACCAGTAAAGATAAATATCTTACCTTCAAAATTTATAAAATTCATTTTGTGAATATCGATATTGATACTGAAAGTAAATTACTTATCAGTTACATGAAGTGCAAAAACCTTTATCATTAACCAAAAAAACTATTGATGAAAATATGTTGAAAAGTACTGTAAGGGGTAGAAAACTGTACTATACATAAATATTTGTTTACAAAATTTGAAAAACATATATACTGTACTGTACTGTATAGCTAACTCTTAATACTAAAGTTTTTTAAAATTGCAGATGACAGGTTTTAATTAGATTTGAATTCATCATTTGTAAAATAAAAATGACAGTGCATTAAATGCCTAATATAATTGCTCAGAATAAAAGATCTACTTGTATCATCAGTCATAGCTGCTAAATTACTTAGAGGTGATATTTATGTTATAATATGAAAGTAGCAATGGTTGATATGTGAAGTTTTGTTACATGTTATGTGATAGATAACAAGAATATACAAGTGGCTCTCAGTCACATGATATTTTGTAAAAACATTTTGGGTTGTCAATTTTAAGATGGTTAAAAGTGATTTACAAATTGGATGCAATTTGGTAATGATAATTGACACCTGAGGGTGATCACTGAGCCATCCGATACATGAAAAATTTTCAAGTGGTCTCAAGTATATTCAAGTGGTCTCAAGTATATTTGTCAAGTGAAGTGAAGATTGGACATGTTATGTGGAGGCATCATGGTTTGGCCACTCACTTACATAATGTGAAAAATTGACTTATTGTTAATATTGTAAATTTATGTAAATTAGTATTACAAAATATAAAAACTTTTATCCATTAGATATGATAAAATTAATTTTATGGAATAACTAGTTATCTTACTTAAAGAAGCCGTGAGGCTGGTCTGTCAGATCATAGCACAATGTGGATTTTACTAAGTTCACTTTTGCCAGACTGTGATACACAATGAGTTGTTGAGAAGGTTCTGAGTAAAGTGGCTACACATTCACACCAAGCTAAGCTGTATTCCAGATATTTAAAACTCTTAGAAAAAATACTGGTTCTGTATTAAATATTAGATAAAGTGAACATTAATAATTTTTATACTGGGCAGATGTGGAGCAACTGTTTGAGTGGGCAATGAGTTTGTTACAAACCACTTTTCTCTGTATTGTTCATCTGAACATTGTATTCAACTTTCTGAACGTGCCATACTCTGGGGCATTCTTTACTGAAAGGACTAGAAGTATATTGTCTGTGGTATCATTCATTTCTAAAATGTTATTTGAAAAATGTATTGTGGAGAGCTTGTGCCAGGTTGCACGTCCTCGCAATTGTCTTTATGGAGTGTCGTCTTTGTACAAGCTCACAATGTGAACAGTTATATGGTGGCCTAAATTTTAATACAACATTCAGTGTATAACTTTAGCTGAAGGCAATTTCTCCCCTCATGGAAGAGTTGTACTGTGCTGGGTCCTGATCATTACTTGTGACATCATTCCTGTGCTGTATAAAATAGTCATGTTGAACACATTTAATTATACACAATTACCAATACAATTATTCTGTAATGTCACTAATGCAAAAATGCATTTTTGTACTTAAGTAAACCAAGATTATGCCGAGCCACATATATAATGAATGTTTTTTATCTTAGGCCTTTTTATTTTATACATTACTTCTTTTTTCTCATATTCAGCAACACTGTAGCATGTGACTCTCGGGTCTAGTAGAATCCATGTCTTTAAAATAATGTTCATGTGTTTATATTTATTTATTTTTTTTTTTTTTAGTCTATGCTGAATATATTAAATTCATGACTTCAATTTGCTTGGAAATAAATGGAGAATATAAATTATTCGTGGCACAAACTCCAGGCTTGGAATTTCATGGCAGCCTTAGCCATCATTGCAAAAACAAAAAGGGTCCATGGCCACTGTGCTGTGCCCCTTCTCCCTTTTGACTATAGAATCCTTTTTTGAATTTCCAGGCCTGAAACTCCACAGATGAAATCTATTATTGAAATGAAGATCTTATGCCAAAGTATTGGGAAGCTGCATGTGTAAATGGATTTAAACATACTTGTACTTAAATGTATTTATATACATTAACTAAAAATACATATTTATGAAAGTTTATGCTGTATAACATTTCTAGACATGTTCTGCTCAATGCTCGTACTGTATTTAGGAACTTAAGACTTTAGTAGTAAAATAAATTCAGCACACACAGACAGTAAACAACACAAAATCAGTTTTGATATTGAGAGGATGTAAAGCTAAGGTTGTCGTCAGTGTATCTAAAAAAAAAAAAAAATATACAAGAAAATGGTCACTGAAATACCAAGACAGTACCTCATCTTTTTCCAACAGGTCTCCCCTGCCAGAGAATGTTGTTGGCACCAAAAGTGAGCTTATTAAAACCAGACTTCACCAACATGGGCACATGGGCTTTTACTGCCCAATCTTTTTCCTATACAGTACGTCACTCACATTGTATAATTGGTTGCCTGCATTCATGAAGCAGCTGACTACTGTGGAGGTTTTTAAGAAATAACTTAAGACCTTTCGTTTTTTGAAAGCTTATGATCCTTAACAGGGTAAGGTGGGTTTAGGAAGTATTAAAACATAAGGGTATAGGAATGATAAAAGTTGAACTGTAATTTTTTGTGATGTTATTGTAGTGCAACATTTATTTTTTTATGTTCAAGCCTTTGACTTTATAGTGTTTTGAGTGCTAGTGAATTCTTTAGAAGAACTGGTGCTTTTGAGAAACAAAAGACCAGCAACTTTTATTATTATTATTACCATGATGAGCAGGAATAATCCAAGTGACATTGTATGAGCGCCAAGCAAAGGGTCCTACGAGCATCAGAGCTGATAGGCATTTAGTATTTCTATAGAGAAATTTTATTTTGGCATTATTGTACTTTTTTTGTAATTATATTATCTACGATTAATTCAGCAGACAAACAAGAGTCAAGAGTTAGTCCAAGGTGTTTCACTGAAGTTACAGTTGAGATGGTTCATTCCCACATTGTACAATGAATTCGTTTTCCCTTTTAGCCTTCTATTTCCACAACTCCAGCTCAGATAATAACTCATTAGCTGTATCATTTGGATCTTTACACGACACTCAAAGAGCACTGTCATTGACATACAGTATAGCAAAAGTTTACAATTAACACAAGCTGTTCTGCTTGCCTTATAGAGCCTTCATTTGCAGTAACTTCAGGGTATTGAGAATGTATTATTAAATAAAAAGGCTGGTACTCAGACTTATAAGTGCAGAGACAGATACAAGTACAGGTATAGACACAAGTACAAAGGACAATTACAGATACAAGAAAAAATACCAGTGCCATAGTATAGAAATTTTTAAGTAATTACAATACATAAATGCCAATTAGAATCAACATACAGTATATTAGTATTATATTAAATTAGTGAAATCTTCAGTTAGGAGTCACAGTCACCATTTTATTTTCCTCCATACCTTGAGATTGCAGATAAAAAAAATTAATCTATTTGTTTGTTTTATCCTCTTCACCACTCATCGGCTCATTAGCCGCTTGGGCGATTGGTCACGTCACGTCTAGGGGTTAATTTTGTTGTTATTTTGACAGCCATTGTTGCATCATAGGACAAGTTAACCAGTTATATATGTTCCCACTGAAAAATTACCAGTTCTACTTTATCGTTAGGTTAGACTAAAGATTTCTTTGTAAACTGCATGCTACAATGGCACCTTACCAAGCTTTAGGAATTAATTTTTAAATGAGCCATTTAGATGCATGCTCACTATTATCCTTCATGGTCAGTTTCCTCACTAGTAGGAAACACACAACTCGACACTGGGATCCTCCGGAAAATGGTCGCAGGCGAGATCCGCTGGCCACTGAAACCCAAACTTGATCATGAGGCCTTCACAGCCCATCCTGGCAGATAGACAGAGATCACGACAGGGAGGTATAGGCTTCTCGATGATGGTGCAAACAGGGATGTACACCATACACAAGAACAGCTGCAGGTTTGGAGAGCACTGAGCCTTTACTAGTGGGTAAAATCGTGATAGTTGCATGTTGGCCACATCCTGAGTCATGTGGTTGAGTAGGTTGGGCATCAAGGTGGAGTTGTAGGGTATGTCAAGACAATGGAATGCTGTGATGTCTTCACATCTTTTGGAGGAAATTTGGAGTCCTGTGTTGACAGTAGGAGGTGGAGTTGTGTTTTGTTCTGTAGTTAATGGTGTCGAGTCATCTACAGCATCCAGGTCACTGTTTAAAGATTGCTGCAACAAGCTGGCATCGATGCATACTTCATTCCCATCATCAATTGGGAATCTGTCACAGTTCAGAAATTCGGGCCACTGAAAGCCAAAACTGTTCAAGGCATCAATGCAACCATCCATGGCAGAATAGCAGAAGCTGCGACATGGGGGCACTGGCTGCTCCAAAGATGTACACGGGGGAATGTAGACACTGCAGAGGAATGCAAGTATGTCAGAGGAACACTTTATTTGCGTTAGGGGCATGAACGAATGCATTTCCAATGCGGCATCCTCCTGGGATATGTGTTCAAGTAAGTTTGGTACGATGGTGGTGTTATATAGATCCACACAGAAATTGGAGGTGGTGTATTCACAGCGTCCCCCTTCTGGAACGTGTTGGTGTATCACAAGAGGTGTAGTCGACCTTGGAGAGACACTCATAGGAGTTGAGGGCACTAGTTCACCAGCCAAGGACTCGAAAGACCCCAGGCACAACTCATCGTCAAGGTCCTCACATTTAACGGGCTGGGCAGAACCGTGTGCATAAAATGCAGAGCCACACTCGGCCTCGACAGAGAGACACAGATTTCTACAAGGTAGTAGCGATGTCTCCATGGGGGTGCACACTGGTACAAACAACCTACACAAGAAGAGCTGCAGATTAGTTGAACACTTGCTCTCTATTAGCGGCAAGAACTGGTCCAATTCCAGTTGTGCTTCTTCCTGGGAGCTGTGGTTGAAGGCGTTCGGCATGATAGTGTCGTTGTATTGAAGGTCCTGACAGGTAGGTATGGTTATCCTTTCACATTTGTTTGGCACAGGCTGCAACTCTGTGGTGGAAATACTTTCTCCTTCGTAAATCACGAACTGTTCGGGGTTAGCTGTAGCTTCTGTGACCACTGAAAAATCGGTGATATTTGCCCCAATGCATCTCTCGTGGTGGCCTGAAGGTAGCATGTTACAGTCTAGTGTGGAGGGCCACTGAATGCCAAACATTTGCATGAGTTCCGCACAACCGGAGTTAACGGAGAAACACAGCTCGCGGCACGGTAGCCTCTCCTCCTGCTGGTGGGTACATGGTGGCACGATGATGGCACACACGAGAAGTCGAAGATCTGGAGAACACTGGGTCATGATCGCCACCCTCAGCAGGTGCATCATTGAGGTGGCCTCCTCTTGAGTGCGGTGGTGGAGGAGGTTAGGCAGGCGGGTGCTCGTGTAAGGCAGGTCACTACACAGCGGCAGTCTGATGTTCTCGCACTGATCTTGCTGAGTCTGGTTGACGCTTTCTCTTTCACGTTGTTTATTCTCGTTGTGAATGACAGTGTGGTTTTGCTGACTTTGTGTGCTACTGCCCGTCACATCAGTATCATTACTTGTTAAGAGTGAGTCTTGAGGCTCAGCAGTGGAGGAACCATTTCCAATACACATATCTTCTGAACCATCTGGGAACTTGTCACAGCTCAGGAACTGCGGCCACTGGAAACCATATATAGACATAAGCGTGTCACAACCCGCCTTAGCTGACAGACAAAGGCTTCTACAAGGAGGCACTATGTTTCCTGGGGTGACTGGGCATGGGGGAACGTACACACTACATAAGAACAAATTCAAATCCGGTGAGCATTGGATTTCCACCAACGGAAAGAACTGGTGAACTTCCATACCGGCCTCCTCTTGTGTGTCGTGGCGCCTGAGGCTGTGTGGCATGGTGGTGGTGGTGTTGTAGGGGATTTGGTCAGTTTTACACAGGGGGATAGTGATGGGCTCACAGTGAGAGGCATCTGGGGCAGTGGGTTGTGTAATTACCCTCCAAATATCCCAGTCTGGTGCCGCTATACACCCCATGTCTAGCAAAAGTAGTGACGCCCACCACAGCGATGAGGAGAGTGCACGGCCTAACGTTGGCCCTCCTCTCCTAGGCATTGTGAAACTTTGTAGTACTCTCTATGCTTTTAAAGACAGAGTGCAATGGGGCCCCGCCAGGAGCAGCGCAGGACTCTAATCCGTAATATCCTCACAAGGACTAACTGGCTCCCACGCTCTGGAGCCTCAGCCAGTTGGTATCCTTTACTCTTGATGCAGTTGCCAATTACGGGAATGTGTTTTATATTATTCTTTCTGTACCCTTCCTATGCTCATTAAATCATCAAACGGAACGGTAAATTCACATACATTTCATAGTGTTATGGATACTTTGTTTTCGTGATATTTCCCCGCAAAATAATAAGAAATACTGTATACAGTATTAAAGGCTAGGAAACACTATTTTTTTTTCTTTTTTTACGAATCAACGTAAATTGGTCTCTTCAAACGAAAAGCAAATCGTATTCATATTATCACATCTACGGTACCCAATCTAGAGGAGTTTACAACGAAGTAGAGAGTTGGATGTGAAATTTTATTAGAGAAAAACTGGGTGGATTAGTTGGTTTGTGTGTAGTTGCCGCGCCGCAGCTGCAGGATGTATCGCTTGACGACGCTCCTCTAACCTCTTGTTATATAGTTACAGTGTGGCAGAGGTCGACACTAGTACCAGTAGTGTTACTTCTTTTTTCAAGTTATACACGAACACAATAACATTAATATATGCGAGTTAATTATTATTATTATTATCCATACACACATAACAAAGAATATAAGTTTATACACACAAACACTGCTTACAATGGGACCCCACAAAGGAAATATCTACCCACATATTTTCCTCTTTTCATTATGGTTGAAAACCTAATACTGTATCAGTTATCATAGCATATCTGAGTTTAGTCTGGAGAGTTATCCTCGTAGTAATAGGAACAGTTCAGATACAACACATTCACCTTCCCTCAGCTCAAATATTGCCCCCTTCATAAACTTGCTTTAAATTTTGTAAATCATTGCAAGGAATAATTTGAAAATAAGCTAATAGTTGCTATAAAAATATATATTTACACAATCCATAATTAATTTTACATATAATTCAAAATATTGGTCTCCATCACTCATTAGAAAGATGATTCGTGGTGAACTGTGGCATCAAAGTCTCTTATCACTTTGTCAATATTTATGGTGGAGGTGGAGGAGGGCCAGCCAGGCCAGTCAGACGTTGATGTGTCACTGTAGGCTGCTGCGCAAGTATGATTTGAGATGCCGAAGCTTCTTGAAGATTACAATCTGAACGAATAGATCAATAGAGGTTTGGTATTGCTTGCCTTCTCCGTGTGGTCACTCCTGGTGCTTGCCAAAGAGGACGAGTCGAGTAAGGATATTGATAAGAACATAAGAATGGAGGAAACTGCAGCGGGCCTATTGACCCATACTGGACAGTCCCGTTTATACCCAACCCCTATTGCTCATATAAGCATCCAACCTATGTTTGAAGCTATCCAGCGTATTCGAGTTAGTGATGATATTTGGTAACTTGTTCCATTCATCCACTACTCTGTTTTCAAACCAGTGTTTACCTATTTCACGCCGAAATCTAAATTTGTCTAATTTAAAACCATTGTTACGAGTTCGCTCCTGGTTGTATAGTTTGAGTACCTTTGTAATGTCCCCTTTGTTTAACCCTGACTTCCATTTATACACCTCTATCATATCGCCCCTCACTCTACGTCTCGAGGGAGTGCAAATTAAGATGCTTTAACCTGTCTCTGTATTCAAGGTTCCTAATGCCCGGGATTAGTCTTGTCATTCTCCTCTGGTTTCTTTCCAAAGATTCTATATACATTCTGTAATACGGTGACTGCATCACAGTTTGACTTCATTCATCTCGTCAATCATGGAAATTCTTTTATTGAGCTTACCAGAGTTCTTGAGGAAATCTGTAGTGTAGCGTAGGACACAGACACAGCTGGTAGTATTCTTTGGCACCATAGTGGCCTGACAATAAGGTGGACCCAACCCTGGCAAGCAGTGATAGGTTGCCCAGGTCAACTGAGTCCACCATGCTACCCTGTCTCTGGGTTAAGTATATATATATATATATATATATATATATATATATATATATATATATATATATATATATAAATTGATATATATTCATTAAAATCATCAAATAAGTTTGTTGATTCAGCATGTATATAGACAATGCAGGTACAGTTTTTTTTAAGGGAATTAGCGCACCTGGGCACAGGTCACTGACCCACATCGGGGCCTGGGGGGCGAAAATGTAATAATAATAATAATAATAATAATGATTCATAGTCAATAAAATTTATAATACAAAATAATAAAATGATAAAAATAATAACCACTGTAATAATAATAATAATAATAAAGAAATACAAAAAAAGATCAAAAGTGTGAAACGATATATGTATGTTGTGTTGTCAATAGTAAGAGAAACAATTGAGACCCTGCAATTGTGTGTAAATGAGGCAGAAAGACAGATGAGCAACCTGGGACTTGGTCACAATTTTCGTGATGCCATAGGGCAGCAGGGTCTACCATTAGACAATACTTTTTTTTTAGTATTATTTATTGGGCACCCCCTACATCCCTGTGTAAGGTGAAGTGCAGAAGCGTTTACAGCGCCCAACAGGGAAGCATGCTAAGTTCATGCTGAAGAGTCAATGGTTTATGTCCTCAAGTTATTGGAAGCTCCAACAACTTGTCCCTGAATACGAATTCGCAACTTTCGCCTTACACCAGGTACCTACTGTACTGCTAGGTGAACAGGGACTAATGGGGGCTAGGAAGTAAGTCCAAACAACTTCCACCGGCCCGGGAATCGAACCCGTGACATCTGGCTTGCGAAGGCAAGAACGGTACCACTCTACCACCAGTACCCCAAGACATTACATTATGCTTCCAATATCTTCCCAGGCGGTAGTACCTCCCTGTTTGGTAGCTGCCTACTACCTACTACTATAGACAATGCAGGTACATTATAATTCAGCATGTCTATAAACAGTGTGAGTATACAATGTACACAGACAGTGTAGGTTTACAATGGTAAAAAGACTAGGCAATTCTTCGACCAAGGATAATCGATAAAGCCAACATATGCTTATTTCCAGTAGGGTCCTGGAAGTAATTAGTATAAGTAACTACAAAGTTTGTGGTTGAATATAACAAACATTACATTGTACAGTGATTGTGATATTATTGCTGTATTGTTATTTTTCATGCATGTTGAACCAGCTGCTACTGTTTGCTCTTATTTACACGAGTCGATATAATGGAACTAATGAGACAATAAGGCAGTAATGGTATTAGATGTAAGTGGTAACACACTATACAGACCGGCAGAAATATAGCCAGATGGATAGATAAACAAACCGATTCAGGGTAGATACACCATGTTCTTACGCTGCTATATTGTTATTTCTGCGCTTTACGACGGAGGTCTTTAAGCACGTAACAAAGTTAATAATACACTAGTTCAATAACATTAAAAATTATGAGATGGAACTCTGTAAGTACAATATGACACAGGTTCGCTGATTGTTGTACTGTCAACTACTGGGGTCATTATGGCTGTAAGTTGGCGAAGAACATTCTCTCATGGGATTTAACTTGAGCGCCAAGAACATTTTTCTTCTATGAGCAACTATTGGCCCTCGTGTGGTAACTAACCAATCGCCAGGTCCAGCGCATATCGTTTCGGCATAGCCACCCAATGGCTGACAGAGTGTTGAATGGAGAATCTTGCGTAAAGTGCCTCATCGTGTATTTTTTCCATAGAGTATCGTAGAAATATATATATGCAGATTTTCTTAAGATTTTATTAAATATGACGATTTAATGGAATTTTTATGCTATTATGATAAGAATAAACTTCGTAGGAGAGCCCATAGAAGGTTAAGTGTGAAATACTATATTCCAAAATGGCAACCCCGGGGTCTGTGCTCGGGAAAATAACAACAGGGACTTCAGTTGCCATACGAACCTAGTGGAGCAAGGGGTGTGCAGCCCTCTGGTGCTGAAGCGTGTGTGGTCCCCTTATACTTTGGATAATGTTGATATGTTCGAATAATTTAGAGAAGGAAGATCAGTGTTCTGGAGTGGAAGGAATCGAAGGTGTGCGTGGAGTGAGATATTGGAGAGTGAGTTCACAGCATGGCGGTGTCGGTCACTGTGAGGAGGCTAGCGTCTCAGCGGCTTACAGCTGCACCCTCCTCCAGGCTGCTGCTGCTGCTGCTGCTGCTCGGGGCCACGCTGTGTGCGGCCCAGATGACTGCAGGAGGTGGAGGCGGTGCTGGGCGAGGAGCGGGGACGAGGTTGGGCTCGGGGCGAGTTGAACACATCTCTGACCATGACATGCTGCCGAGACACAACCGCTGTGAACCCATCACTATCAGGCTGTGTAAGGACATACAATACAACACCACCATCATGCCTAACCTTCTCAACCATCACACGCAGGAGGAGGCGGGCATGGAAGTGCATCAGTTCTTCCCGCTGGTGAAGGTGCAGTGCTCGCAGGACCTGCACTTCTTTCTTTGTAGCGTGTACGTGCCTGTGTGCACTATCCTGGACAGACCGTTGCCTCCCTGCCGCCATCTCTGTCTCTCCGCCAAGGACGGCTGCGAGGACCTCATGAACAAATTCGGGTTTCAGTGGCCAGAATCCCTAGATTGTAACAAGTTTCCGGCAGGTCCTCACGAGGAGCTGTGTGTAGGGGAGAACAGCACCTCCCCGCCAGCTTCCTCTTTCCCTGTATCAGGTCCAGACCTGCCTCCTCCACTCGGCCCTCAGTATGCCGGAAAGGACTTCCAGTGTCCTCATCACTTCAGAGTGCCCAAGAAAAAGAAGTATAAGCTGCGGGTGGGCGGGGTGGAGGTGGAGAACTGCGGCTCGCCCTGTAGCGGCATGTTCTTCAACGAGGAGGACCTCCAGTTCTCACGTCACTGGGTGGGGTGGTGGGCCGCCGTGTGCTTGGTATCCACTACCTTCACTGTCGCCTCCTTCCTGGCCGATGTGCGTCGCTTCCGCTACCCTGAGCGACCCATCATCTTCATCAGCATGTGTTACTGGTTCATCGCGGCCACCTACGTCGTGGGGCTGGTGCAGGGGGACCGTGTGGCCTGCGACGACCCCTGGGACCCTCCTAAGCACCTGCCGGAGCTGAGGGACCAGATGGTGCGAACCATCACCCAGGGTGTGGAACGTCAGTGGTGCACTATCGTCTTCATGACACTCTACTTCTTCTCCATGGCAGCCTCCATCTGGTGGGTGGTGCTCACGCTCACCTGGTTCTTGGCGGCAGGACTCAAGTGGAGCCACGAAGCCATCGAGAACAACTCTGCTTGGTTCCACCTTGCGGCCTGGGCCTTCCCTGCCATCAAGACTATCGTCATTTTGGCCACCGAGAATGTTGAAGGTAAGGCCAACCCGCCCATAGTTGTGTCAACATATCCCAGGGTAATCGCCAAGCTATCCACACTGTCCCACATTCAAACAAAGCTAATGTATACTCACGTCCCTTCCCCGTTGCGATTGATCAGTAAGCTCCATTTTTTTTATGTTCAGTAAGCTATTTCACCCCATTTAGCCAACTAGATAGATATATGCATACTTGGAAATAACTTCCTTTGGATCTTTGAAATTAAAGATTTTTAACGTACAAATAAACACCATTTACATTCCGTAGTTTATCTTTTTCTTATTGATTATGTTGCACAGTAAACATCACTAGCTTACCACTTGATACACGCTATTGAAGTACCATTATCTGCATTATTGTTTTTGAGTTAAGCACAGAATTGATTGAAATCTTTCACAACAGAACGCCATCTACTGTTACACCTTCAAGTAAAACGTCAGTGATATTTGCTGTATCTGAGGCCAAAATTTACCATTTACCTTTATGAATATAGTGTAACAGATAATTTAGCTAGAACATGTTTGTACAATTACAGATTTAATGCTGATTACCCTACAGACCCTACAGTATTTTTATTGTGATGGCTGCCGTATACAATCCTTTTGGTTCAGGTAGGGTGATTGAGAAGGTACAGAAAGATTGTATTGGGTTTTGGTAGGAAGGAGAAAAACGGAGTAGGGTTAGGCAGGGAGGAGGAGAGAACTAAGTAAAAGATGTAGGTTAGGTGAGGGGACGAAGGGGAGGGCAGGGGGGTTCTTGCAGGTGAAGGATCTGTGTTTGGGTGCTACTATAGCGTGCGGTCTACAAAGACATCTTTAGTATAACCTAACTTAAATATCCCGTAGACCGCACGCTATAGTAGCACCCAGTATTTACTAATGCTACAACTACCAGGTCTCTGTGCATTTTTCAGTTCTTCTAGATCAGAGTTCATGATTTTGACTTGTACTGTATGTTTTAAAGTACAGTATTGGACAGGTCAAGGTCCCGGTCTACAGTTTCTTTGTTACATGCCTCATTGGCCAGTCTATCTAAAAAAAATACTTAAATAAATATTGAAGTGATAATCGTAGTAACATTCTGAGATGTTCTTATTACCACCATTCTATGTGTACTATTCTAGATGTTTCTAAATGTTACATAATACTTCCTTGGGATAATTGTACAGTGTATATCAGGTGCCTACAGGAGAGCTCAGGTTCTCAACTGGCTCAGCCATGTTAATATTGTTATTATTATCCACTCTGTATCTGTGTTTTTCTTGCTAAATAAACTGTTTCAATTCAATTCAAGTTCTACACGATCATGATTCCTAATTCCAACATGGGTGGGAATCCACCTAAGTTCAATACCGAAGGTTATTCTTAGGAGTTATCGCGTTTCCTTTAATGCCATCTAATGTCTAAAGGATGGAGTGGAGCCCGACAGGGATAGTTAGAGAGGGGTTGGTCCGGTGAAGGAGAGAGACTAACGGGGAAGGATGGAGTAGACCCTACAGGGGAAGGTAGAGAGGGAAAGATGGAGTGGTATTAGCCTAAGAGAGGTTGGAGTGGGCTTGGTAGGAGGAAGATGGAGGGGGTGTTTGAGAGGCAGGAGATGGAGGAGAGTGAGTCTGGGTCACTTGAAACATTCCATGCGCTCCAGGAGACCTGACCACCGCATGTTCGGCTCAGCTGATAATAAATTAGGACATCCATACCCATCCTAGGGCCGGCATGGGGGCCCCCTCATGAGAAATGTCACGACACCGAATGATAGCTAATCTGGGGGGGGGGATATAAAAATCTCCGGGAACTGGAAAACTTTGGGATACTGCCGCCGATTAATGTCCTGAGATTTGAGGAAAGAAATGTGACTATGCCTCGATATATCGTAGATCTGGCGATACTGTACTACTAAGATAAACATCAGCCAACTTACAAGGGCATAAGTAGTGTCATTGGTACTTAGTTACGCGGCGACGTCTCCCACATCTGGTAGGCGCTTGTTGAATGTAAACACGCCATTCCCTGGACTTATACAGCTGAAAATATTCTAGTGTATTTAGTATATGCTTTAGAAACCCGTTAGTTTACATCATTATGTGTTTTTAGGGTGCACTGCAGTATATTTATGAGTCAATGAAAACTTATTTTGATAGGTGGCACTTGAAATGTTGCTGTGTTCAGGTATTCGTTTGCTGTATTTAAGAAGTGGTTGATGTCCTGAAAATCGTCAAGGATAAGTTGATAATCTTTTTTTTCTGCTGTAGTTTTGTTTATGTGATGTTTCTGTTATATGTAGTTGTTGTTTACTTGTAATACATACAAGTTCTTAAAATTATTATTGCTTTTAAGACGAATGCCATTTAATCGATTTTTTTTGGGAGGGGGGGGGATGGTGGCCTGTGTATAATTTTATGAAGTGGCTTCAGCACAAACATCAAATCTCTAGGTTAAATTAAATGTCGTTGCTTCAGTCAAAGGGCCAATGTACAGTACAAATATAAGCGAGAAGGGGCGGACTCTGGCCCAGTAGCAGCAACTTAACATTATCTTTTAGGGTTAAAATGGAGTTCTCGTGCCTTATCTTTTCCCCTCCCACCTGATCCCTTTCTGTAATATATATCGCTACAATTATTGGGTTTCCATTTCCTCTTTCCGCTCCGTTTGGTTGTCAGTTGGCATCACTATTAGTGGATATTATGTGCGGTTCATTCCTCCTTGTACACCATTACAGGAACTGATGGCCTCTCTCAGTGCTGTTTATTAGTTAGAGTTGTTATCGTACCGTAGCTGAATTCAAAGCCTAATAGTCTTTAGTGTTACGGTTTATTTTATATTTTCACTCCATATCCAATTGCGTTTCGTTCGGATTTATACATAGATTTGTTGACTAATATAATGTGGACAATGTTCCTAAATGCATTCTTCATTATTAAAGTTCCTGCGAAAAGACTTGAGTACAAAAACAATTCGTTAATGTCTCGGAACGTCTAGAAAATGTTTTACTTACTACAGTATTAAATTCCCGGTATTTAGCTTCGATGATTTGTGTTGCCTTACGTTTGTAACATTGTATAGATCTTTAGTATTAAAATTTTAAGTGCTGAGTTTATATGTATACTTTACATTTAGGTACTGTATATTTTTGTGAGTATTATAAACTATACTGAATTACTAAAAAAAAATCCTGAAGGTACGGCAACAGTGTATTTAAAATATTGGATGATTTATTCCGATATAAATAACTTTTTTAATGATGGGATAATATATACGGTATCTGTTTGTTTACGATAACTGGTTCCAATATTCTCACCTTTTTAAATGGGTAATCTATCGGTCACATTACTACCAGTACTTATTCCTGGTTTATACATTTAACTATTGTATCTTACATTAGTCCTTTCCCAACTTTCCCAGTAAGATGAAACAGGTTCACCGTGGCGACTGAAGACCAAAATAAATTCATTGAGCCTCAGCCTTGGAGACAGCTCACGTAGGCTAGCGGTGGAGAGGGGCGGAAGAATTCTTTGTTTAGTGTGTTCAGAGGTGCTGTAGTGGCAGGCAATCTTCCTTACTTATCGCCCGGGGCTTTTCTTGTACTTAGCTATAGCAGCGATGGGGGTTCTCATGTCCTTTTCCTGATTATGTTGTATCTAGGGAGGGATTCTACTCAGCCTCTCAAGTCTGGTTCTTGTTGTCTTCATTGTTAGATTAAAATACCAGTTGTGTTGGCTCTATACCATACTGTTTTTCTTAGTGTGTTTGTGTGTACTGTAGAGGTGACCTTTGTAGTGTGTGTGTGTGTGTGTCATGGCAATTCTGAATCCTTTAATGGTTCAAACTTGTCATACCAGTTGTTCGATATTCAACTTAGGAAGAATATTTTTGAAGGTCTAATTTTGAAGTGAAGATATAGATACACGATAAATGTGATGTTTGAAGTAACTGTTTGATCCCGTAGGTAGTTGGCCTGTGTGAGCGCGGTATTAGCCTAACCCAAAGGAATTAGTTTAGATTATTTGCAACTTCTCTTTCAGATGATTTAGTCAAACGATTCCTGTGATTAAAGATTGTCGAAAGTACACGTAGACATGCGTTTTAATGCCAGTGCAAGATTAATAATTTATGAATGGTTAAGTTGCAGCTGTATTTACGTAAGCTAAGGGCAGGGGCAGTGGCGGCGAGTGTGATGTGAGGTATGCAGTACTAGGAGAGATCAGAAATTGGCTCAGGTTTTGGGATAGCCGGTGAATGCTGGAACAGTCACATGATATTTGAAAGAGAAAATCCGATTTAGTTTGATTATATATATATATATATGGCATATCAGCAAGGTGAATTACGAGTGATGGAAAGTCTAGCGGATTATATGATATAATATTACTTTAATGAGTTCTTGGTATTGAGTCGGAATATATATATTGAGAAGGATAATAAATAGAAAAATAGTTCAGGGTTGATAGTAGTGTGAAGACCGTATAGTATATACTATACTATACATGTTAGACAAGAATTATAATGAAATAAGTAGAAGTACATTATCCACTTACCTGTAAGTGGTCAAATTATTACACTAACTAGGCCTATAAGTAAGTTTTATTATATTATAGACTTGGATAATATTATAAGTTAGTATTTCATCACAATTTCTTCCACATATATTACTCAGTTACCCATCATAAACAAATCTACTTTTTACCAATAATGTGTAATAAAAACAATTGGGTATTTCTAAACTGGTGGTGTGATTAGTTAATTGGGTTCCCATCCTATTAGACACAGTGTAACATAACACTGAGGGGTCCTATTGTGGTTCGGTTTGGATGGGGTAAAATAGGGTAGGGAAAGTTTGGCCCATTTGACCACCTACCAACGGTCTCACCTCACAAATGCTGTACAGAATCTCATGGGATAGATTGACTCATTCTTGGTATATAAACATTGCTTACAGGAGACCTAAATTATAGTGATTACATTTTGATACTGTTATAGGCCTATTAAATATCACTATGGTATTTTAATGAATAGTTCTAGAGTATCCTGTGTTATGTTACATGATTCTGTATAAACACTACGCGGTTTATTTTGGAACATTTTCGATGAATATTTTGTCATGAAAGTTCTGCAACTCCTTGATAGAGCCAAAACTTTAAAATTGCTTTGGGAAAAATGAAGTGGGGGAAGATTTTTACACAGTGATTATTTCATATTATAAACCCGTACATCGGTTTAAGAGGTTAAAAATTTAAATATGTTTTGGTTTTTCATATTTCTGGTACACCGCTTAACCTTACCGGTTGGATCACCTAAAGCCTTTTACTTATAAATATTTCATAAAACAATAGCATAGTGCGGTCATGTACAGAATACTTTACCTGCACAGTATAGTGGAGTACAGTATTATTTAAGCTGGTTGACGCAGTAGAGGCCTCATGGATTCTTTCACCGGAAAATTGTACATTGTAATGGAATCACGAATGTGAATTTATACAAATTTTTATTATTTATTAAAAGAGGAGAGATTTCTATACTATCATGTATTTTGAAAAGGATTTTTGTTATTTATTAAGAAAAGGAGGAATTTTATATTTTTAATTAATTAGTTTATAAAATACATCAGATTATATTTGCTGCAATATGTACCTCATTGCCTAAGGTGAGAGAGAGAGAGACTGAATCCTCCAGCAGTTGTGACGCCAGGAACCACGTCACCTCGAACGCCCCCCCCCCACCACCCACTCTCCTACATGCTTACCATCCCACCTGCTACCCCTCCCTCCCTCCCTCTCTCATCCCCTAACCTACTCATGGGACCTCCTAGGTGGGCCATATGTGGAGGCCATCTGAGAACTAGTACCCAACCCCCACACTCTCCCACGTACCATCCCTTGTCTCTTAACATCGTACTTCCAAACATGCCTAAACCGCACATAACGTGTACGTCTGTGAGTTTGTTGATGGGTGGGAGTGTATGAGGCGCGTCTTAACCTAACCTTAACCTTGTGTGGAAGTTTTATTTTTAATTAATGTGATACATTTAATTTATTTTCTTCATACAGGTATATACCCCTTTGTGTTTCTCGGTGTAGTTATTAATGTTTTATTCAAGATCAGTGCTGGTGAGAAACGGTTTTCGCATATTGAATCGGTAAGACAAATCCTGGTACCATTATTATTATTATTATTATTATTATTATTATTATTATTATTATTTGAAGGCAGAGGACCCGAAATCACTAATCTTACCTAACCTAACTATCCGCGGGTAGGAATGGTTCGGTTAGGTTAGGTTAAATTTGGATTGTTACCTGAAAAAATAAATTGTTTCCTCAGTCCTGTTTGCGGTGGTTTTTTTTTCGTAACATTGGCCAGCCGTGGTCCTCGTCACCCCCATAGACAATCATGGGCTCCCAATAAATCAGCGGAAGGCAGTTGTTGTTGGCGTGTACCCTGATTGTTTTATTTCCTCGACAGTTAGAGACACACCGTAGAGGAAGCACTGTAACTCGATCCAACCTAACCTCTTACATGCCAGGGCATTAGAACCCCTTTCCTACTTCCTCCTTCCACCTTACTCCCTAATCCCCCCCCCCCTTACTCCCCACCAGTTGACTAGGGTTAGATTAGGTTTTGAAGTAATCTGTCAAACTCCGATTACTTTTGATTGGACAAGCGTTATAATTCTTGGAAGATGATTGGTTGTTGAGTCGCGACGCCACACAGGCAAATTTATGGCTATTTTTGTTGTTGTTGTATTTGTTTTGTTTAATTTAATGACATTTTCTCAGGTGACAATTCCTGTTTAATCGATAAAGAAAACCAACGTCATCAATTTGTTAATGTGTCATGGCGACTCACTTAGCAACCAGCAGCCAAACAGCGTCCAGAAATTGTATGGGATTCTACAGTCGCTCCCAGCCTTAACGTTAAGCTACTACAGTAATAATTAAACCCATTTCTGCTAAGCCAACACGTACTTGAATTAATTTGAGGGTAAGGGAACGTAACCTATGGCAGAGTAGACCATTGTAAAGGTAGAGATATGTAGGGCGATACTCAAGGTTTCCTATGCTAATTTTGTCCCCTACCTCAGGACGAGAAAATGTTTTATCAAAATATTGTCGTGGGTGAGTGTAATATCGACACCATTTGGACTTTCAAGAATTTTAAGTTCGTGGATTAGCGACGCCTGAGCTGTGATGAACGTACTTTGATTTACACGAAGCATTTAGCTGGTAGGAGTATTTGTTTAACTTTTTTTATTAAATTTAAGTAAATACAATAAAATTTTCGTTATATACATAGTTAAATACGGTGTAATTATGATATTAAACTTAACATTATTATTATAGAAAGTAAGGTGGCAGTACAGTGTGTTCAGATGCAAGGGGGATTGACGGTGGAAGTTATCTGATGTTAAAACAGCTGTCATGAAGCTGAAGTGTTGAACTGTAAATAATAACAATAAAATGATTTATATACATGTCAGATATATTGGTGAACTTAACAGACAAAGTGAGATTAATATGTAAATGATGTAGAAGATTAGAAGAGATAAGAAATATTCAATGGATTGTGTGTAGTAGAAAATATATATTGCGTACAAAAAAGAAACGAATAGGTATTAAATAAACAACCATTCTGCTGTAATTGAGTCATTCAGTTGGGTCATCGTCTCCCTGTTAGAGCGTATTGATAGACTATAACAAATTTATGAGGTCTAGCCTGTATTGTGGAGTCAGAGGTCAGATGCTGGAAAGCCTTGTTAGTGAGAGGTCGACTGGCACGCTCTGAGACCCTTGTGGTGGACGCTGGCGGCTTACTAAAGAATACAACTGGGGCGAGTAAACTTTTCCCTCGTGTGTGTGTGTGTGTGTGTGTTTTCTCTGAGATGTCGCATTATTTGAGAATACTCGAGGTCACATGAAGATTAGACACTCCAGCTTATTTTACCTAACATAACTTACTAAATTAATCTAAGCTGCCAGGTAGGGTTAGGGTGTTTAATCTTCAGGTGAAGTGTAGACTGAGGGGCTAATACTCAGGTGATCCGTTAGGTGAAGTCTTGCCTGTGTTTATTGCAGTGCAGCTCAAGCAGTAAGATTACAGCGTTGGATCTCAGGTCACGAGGTGAGATGGAGGGGAGAGAGAGGAGAAGGGGAGATGGAGGAGGGAGAAGGGGAGATGGGCCGTCGAGTCAGGGGATGATGTTGCCCTCGGCGGAGATATTTTACCTTCGTTTTACCTGGCTCATGTGTTTCAGGTGGACACACACACATACATCAGGTGTCACAGTGAACGAGAGCCTCAAGCCCAATAGGTTATTATGGGTGATCAAGGGTAATGAGGAGGGGGGGGGATGGGTAATGGTGTGTGATGTACACCAGTGGTTGATGGCACCTGGCAAGTGATCATTTTATTTATTTACTTTATATTTTTATTTTATTAGTGTCACTGCCCTTGCTTACCATACATGGCTGGCCGCACCAAGGGTCACCAAGGCGAGAAGTTGTTTAAGGTGTAGAAGCTGTCACCAACACAACAACCACACCCTGAGTTAACGAGTTGCATGACCCAGTGGCAAGGAATAGTCCAAGAAGACCGGACAACTCGCCAGCTGCAGCGAATACGAGCCGTAAATCGATTAACTTCCAGGTTGCCAATTACTGCTGGGATAGACAGAGGCAAATGGCGTAAAAAAGAAACTTGCCCATAGTTTCACCTTGCCCGGGGATCGAACCCAGGACACACCGTCTACAAGGGGCGGGTGTTCCTTCCATCCAAGAGACAACAAGGGGCGTCATGTTTCAGAAGGAAAGGGAGGGAGGGAGGGGAGGAAGGAAGGGTTGGCCAAGCTCCGGGAGATCGACAAGGAACGGCGACGCATCAGGAGAGATAGTTATGGGTGATGAGTCAGCGTCTCTCTCTCTCTCTCTCTCACCTTTGTTTTATCTTCTCCCCTCTTTCTCCCTATCCCATTGCCTCCCTTTCTACCCATTCATTATATCCTCTTCCATTTCCTTCCCATTTCTCCCTCCCCTCCCACCCTTCTCTTCCCCTCTCCCACCTCTCCCTCTTCCCCTCTCATTGCTTCCGACAGATCTACAAACTAGCCCAACCATAATAATGCCTCCACTACAATACACTAACAACAACAACAACAACAATCCGTTATCCTTTTATTTCAGTAATATTCGGTGATATCCAAGATGGCCGACCGGAAGTAGGTCATCATCTCAGCCGTCCGGTAATCCATAATCCACGGGTGAATTATTGAAGTCAAATTATCACTGTGTTCGAGTCGTAGCTGGGTTAAATTATCACTATGCTCATGTCAATCATCTGGTGAAATAAGCTGGGGGACTAATCTTTACGTGGGATAAGCTGGGGTGCCTAATCTTCGTGTGTGATAAGCTGGGGTACCTAATCTGCACGTGGGATAAGCTGGGGTGCCTAATCTACATGTGTGATAAGCTGGGGTGTCTTATATTCATGTGTGATAAGCTGTGGTGCCTAATCTTCGTGTGTGATAAGCTGGGGTACCTAATCTGCACGTGGGATAAGCTGGGGTGCCTAATCTACATGTGTGATAAGCTGGGGTGTCTTATATTCATGTGTGATACGCTGGGTGCCTAATCTTCGTGTGTGGTAAGCTGGGGTACCTAATCTGCACGTGGGATAAGCTGGGGTGCCTAATCTACATGTGTGATAAGCTGGGGTGTCTTATATTCATGTGTGATAAGCTGGGGGCTAATCTTCGCGTGTGATAAGCTGGGGGACTAATCTTCATGTGAGTTAAGCTGGGGTGAGTAATCTGCACGTGGTTCCTTCTTATCCTCAACGGATTAGGAAGAAAAATCGACTTAGGAATCATGGAAAATATGTTATGAGCCTTTGAGGATGTGGGTGGTGGGTGTGGGCGGTGGGTGGCGGTGGTGGTGGGTGTGGCGGTGGGTGGGCGTCGCTGGGGTGAGTTGATAACCCTCGCGACCTTGCAACGGTATAGTTCATGTGACCTAAATGTCAGGGTGGGCGGGGCGTGGAGGACGGGTGGGCGTGAGGGAGGACGGATGGGCGTGAGGGAGGGTAGGTGGGCGTGATGGGTAAAGGGATTTTTGTGGTCTAGGGGACGATGGTTGGTATTGTGGTTGGGGTGGTTATTTTGGTGGTGGTTGTGTTGATGGGGTGGGGGTGATTGTTGTTGTGGTGGGGAGGGGGTGATTGGTGTTGTGGGGAGGGGTTTGTGGTGGGGAGGGAAGGGTGTTTGGTGTTGTGGTGGGAGAGATGATTGTTGTGGTGGTGGGAGGGAGGGAAGGGGTGGTGGTTGCAGTAATGGAGGGAGGGGAGGGGGTGGTGGCTGAGGAGGGCGGGGAAGGAAGGACAATGACCATATGAAAACTTTAACAGCTGTTGTTATTCTCACGTACTCTCTCTCCTCTTGTTCTCCTTTTTATCTGTTTTGTATTTATTTTATTAACTTCTTGTTTATTTTATTTCCATTTTGTTGCTATATATAAAGTGTGTGTGTGTGTGTGTGTGTGTGTGTGTGTGTGTGTGTGTGTGTGTGTGTGGCAGCTGTTGATGTCGGGAACAGTTACGGTGAGGGCAACACTACACCCCCTCCTCCCCTCCCCATGACAGTCTTAAGGTGTACGTCCCCCCAACACACACACACGCCCAATACGTCTACACACGCACGCCCATACACTATCGCCTACGCCCACACACACACACACACGACAGACGACAGACATACTCGTCATGCACCTGTTACAAGTTTCGCTAATGAGTTTTCTTGAAGGTTGTTCGTTTAAAGGATCTCTCTCTCTCTCTCTCTCTCTCTCTCTCTCTCTCTCTCTCTCTCTCTCTCTCTCTAGAAGTGTTCGTTATTACGGCCATTAGGTGTTGCGGTAATGGTTGAATTGTGGTTGTAAAAATGTCGGGTTTATTTCTCGGGAACCACCATCAACCACCATCACTATCTGTAACCACCATTGGCATGACACTCATCGTCACCACCAACACCATTAACTTCATTCTCATCACCTACAACAACCACCATTCTCTCCTCGTCAACCACAATCAGCACTACCACCAACCTTTACTATCCTACCAGTCAATACCCCCACCACAATTCTTACCATCCATAACTACCACAATCATCCCCCATCAATCACAACCACTATTACTACCAACAATCACTTATCAACCACCATTAACCGCCCCCACAACTACCCCTACCACCACTATCACTACCACCCCCCCTCCCCAACCACCAAACCTACCACAATTACCACAACTACCACCATCAAGACAGACGGCTAGTGGTCGCTAATTGTGTGAACTAAACAGCGGGTAGACGGGACGGCAACCAGGAAGAAGAGGAGAGGAAGAAGAAGGAGAAGAAGAGGAAGAAGAAGAAGGATAAGAAGAGGAAGAGAAGAAGAAGAGGAATAAGAAGAGAAGGAGAAGAAGAGAGGAATAAGAAGAGAAGGAGAAGGAGAAGAGAGGAAGAAGAAGACAAGGAGTTAATGAAAGGAACAGTTGGGTGTACTTTTACGACCTGAGGCTAAATATTAAGTTTTACCAATTTGTTGTTTATATTTTTGTTGATTTCATTATTGTTTTTATTTTCTATTTTTAACGATGTACTTATGCGCCTTTTGTGAATGGTTCCCACCTCCACCCACCCCTCCACCCACCCCTCCGCCCACCCCTCCACCCGCTGTTTTCATTGTCGTGGAGTTATCGTTACCTGCTTTCATTTCACCTTCCTCCCGCCCGCCCGCGTGCATTGTGTTATGCTGAACGTGTGCCGTGGGCGTCAACTGTTTTGTGTAGTAAATAGTTGTGTTCTGAAGGGGGGGGGGGTTGTTTTTGTGGGTGGTTGTTGGGAGGGTTACTTTGTATAGGTAGTGGTTGTTTAGGTTTAGTTAGGGTTTACTTGGCGTTCACCTGGGGTTTACCGTTTACTCGAGTTCACTTAGGGTTTACTCGAGTTCACATGCGTTTTACGTGAAGTTTACATTTTGTTTAACTGTGGTTTACTCTGGAATATACCTGGGGTTTCTGGGGTTTACTTCGCCACGCGTTCACTGGGGAGAAGGAGGCTGTGTGGAAAAGGACAGCTGTGAGAATTGTGGGCATACTGCAGGCTGTGAGTAGACCACCGTGCCCCTCCCACCCAGCGCCCCTACCTCCATCCTCACCAGCGCCCCTCCATCCCTCCTGCCTCCACCTCTCCATCCCTCCCCAGCGCCCTCACCCCAGCGCCCCTCCTCTACCCCAGCCTCCACCTCTCCCAGCGCCCCTCCACCCCTCCATCCCTCTACCCCAGTGCCTCACCCCAGCGCCCCTCACCCCTCCATCCCTCTATCCCTCTACCCCAGTGCCCCTCCACCCCAGCCCCTCCACCCCTCCATCCCTCCACCCCAGCGCCCCTCCACCCCTCCATCCCTCCCCAGCGCCTCCACCCCTCATCCCTCCCACCCAGCGCCCCTCCACCCCTCCATCCCTCTACCCCAGCGCCCCTCCCACCCCAGCGCCCTCCACCTCCACCCCAGCGCCCTCCACCCCAGCGCCCTCCACCTCCATCCTCTCCCCAGCGCCCCTCCACCCCACTCCCCTCATCCCTCCACCCCAGCGCCCCTCCACAGCACCCCTCACCCCTTCCCTTCTATGCAGCCCACATTTATATACCTATGTATTAGCCCCTATCAAGAGACAGTAATAGAATATATGCTATTAATTTTTATATCCATTACTATGTGTTAGGCAGGGCTAATACACCCCCTTCCACCCCTGCACAGCCTCCCCAACCCTCCTCTCCCCTGCCCTCCTCTCCCCTGCCCTTCTTTCGCCTCCTAAGACATGAATATGTGGGTTAATATATTTTAATAACACTAATAAATAAACCACAACAATAAAACAATAAAACAACCCTCAGATCACAAGCTAAAAAAAAAACCCTAACAATAAACCAGGTGACTCGACCGCAATAAACACTTCCAGGACGGCTACACTT
Source organism: Homarus americanus (assembly GCF_018991925.1). Lineage (NCBI taxonomy): Eukaryota > Metazoa > Arthropoda > Malacostraca > Decapoda > Nephropidae > Homarus > Homarus americanus. The sequence continues at coordinate 2,239,123 of NW_024725489.1, read as the reverse complement.
GTCGGGGTGTGAAATGTTGACGCCGGACACCTGTCGCCCTCTGATGCGCACTTGTTCCCGCTGTTGGGGCTGTCGGATATATTCAAAGCGTGTACGATAGTTGTGTTTTGGTGGCATATACGATAGAATTTTTTTTAAGGTTTTAATATATTTATTTTTTGTAGTTTATTAAAGGATATTGGGATATTTTTTTTTTTTTTTTTGAAGTTGGTGTTTTGTTTGTATAGAGGTGTTAGGTTAGGTTAAGTCTTAGCATGTTTTAAGAGCTGTATATGAAAGACGTGAGCTGAGTGGTGGATGAGAGGCAGCGTGTCGCGTCATTCTGAGGTGATTAACACTGGGAGCTCCTCAAAGACCTGAGTCACTTTTACATCTGATGATAGGGAAGGTGTGGGAGAGGGAAGAAAGAGTGGGAAGGAAAGACGTACGTATAGAAGGAAAGAAGAGAGAGAGAGAGACAGATTAATACTAAAAACCTCAAAATAAACACCACCACCATCTCCCCCTCTCTCCCTCTCCTCCCTCACCTCTCCCTCACCCTGCCCCCCACCCCCCTACATACACCAGAGGACCACACACACACACACTGTCAGGTACTATTAATGAGAGCCACCAAGGTGTTCCCCCAGTGGAACTCCTTCAGCAGGTGTCAGGTGTCCTCTGAGGACTCCTGAGTAAATCTATTCCTCAGAGGTGGTTGTCATCACGTCTCACAGCCTCACCTTAAGACTCTCTCTCTGTCTTAAGGTAATTAATTCTCGTAATTGACACCGTGAGTAATTTATCTTAAGTGATTCACGAGACACGAAATTCTTAAAAGTTCGTAGGGTAATTTTTATTTAACGTAATTGATGATTTAATGTAACTTGTTGACTTAAGTTGCGATATAAAGATGGATTCTCAAAGGTTCGTAAGTTATTTTATTTTGCTCTTGAGATGGGAGAAAGTATCTTAGCTTGCTCATATAAATTACGACACGGAGGTGGATATTCCTTCCTTCCTTCCTTTCCCCTTTTATTTCTCTGATCTTGCTTCTCCTCCCTCACTTTCTACCCTCCTCCTTCCTTCCTTCCCTCTTATTTCTCTGATCGCTCCGTCTCACTGATTGTCCCTCCCCTCCCTTCCCCCTCCCTTCCCCTCCCTTCCCCCCTCCCTCCCCCACCGTGCTCCCAGACATCAAAGGCCGACTCTCATTTCTCCACCTTTGTAGCTCCCAGCTCTAACATCTGGTACGGAAAATGAATGAACGGCTGAACGTGTACGGCTGAGTGGACGTGTGTGACTGAGGGGATGTGTACGGCTGAATGCATATGGCTGAGTGGACGGCTGTACCTGTACGTCTGAATGAATGGCTGAGCAAGTGTGACAGGGAACGGGTGAACGGCTGAACGGAGTCTACACGGCTGATCTAGGAACGATATACATAAATCGGACACAGGCGCACGCATGATTTACCCCTCCCCAAAAAAAAATCCATCCAGAGGCCGGTTGTTGTCGGATTTACAACTGGGATGGAAAGGGAGGGAGGGAGGGGTGTGATGATGGGAGGGAAGGAGGGAGGGGTGTGTGAGGCCCTAATGTGATAGGAGGAAGGATGGGAAAGGAGGGAAGGAAAGGTTTATAGAAAGCAGTAGAGAGAGAGAGAGAGAGGCTATAATATGAGGGAGGGAGGGAGGGAGCAGTAAAGGGGGAAAGGAAGAGAGAGGGGAGGGAGGAAGGGCTGACTAAAACAGAAATATAATCAATACCTTAAGATCGAAGTTTAGTGTCAAGTAACAGTACCACACACCGTATTGCAGACAGGACTAATATTCGTACTCTTATTATTACTATTATTATTATTACTATTATTGTAGATTAATATTTTTTGCCACTAGTATTGTTATTTTATTATTATTATTACTAGTATTATTGTTATTATTTATTAGTAGTATTTTTATTATAGTTATTATTGTTTTTGTATCGGTATTGTTATATTCGTATTAATGACCATAATTATTGTATATATTAATATTTTATCACCCAAATTTATACATTATAATTCCTATTTGATAACATTCATTACCCCGTAGTGAGATTCGCATTAGATAACAAAATACAAAGTAAGATCAAGTAACTGTTTTAAATCAAGTAATATCAAGTAACTGTTTTAAATCAAGTAATATCAAGTAACTGTTTTAAATCAAGTAATATTAAGTAACTGTTTTAAATCAAGTAATATTAAGTAACTGTTTTAAATCAAGTAATATCAAGTAACTGTTTTAAATCAAGTAATATCAAGTAACTGTTTTAAATCAAGTAATATTAAGTAACTGTTTTAAATCAAGTAATATCAAGTAACTGTTTTAAATCAAGTAATATCAAGTAACTGTTTTAAATCAAGTAATATCAAGTAACTGTTTTAAATCAAGTAATATCAAGTAACTGTTTTAAATCAAGTAATATCAAGTAACTGTTTTAAATCAAGTAATATCAAGTAACTGTTTTAAATCAAGTAATATCAAGTAACTGTTTTAAATCATTAGTAACTCCCAACACAAAGGAAGTGTCAGTCACGGTGAAAATAATATTAAAAAAAAACAACTGGGAATTGTGTAGTGAGAGTTGGGTTATTGTGGTGTAAATAACAACATAATATTTTGGTTCAGTTCCCGTTCACTCTTGGTCTGCGTTTTCTTTGGGTTCTTCCCTCGCCACGAACACCAACCCTGTTATTTCTATCATACAATTTGTTCTATGTATTGTGTTGTATGTTATATTTACCTGGGGTTGATTTGCGGGGGAGGGGAGGGGGGGGATTTTCTCTACCCCCTCCCCTTCTCATCCTCTCCCTTCCCCTTTCCTTCCCCCCTTTTCCCCTCTTCTTTCCCTATCTCCCTCCCTTCATGAACCCTTACTGGCGTTCAAATCCCTCTTCCCTCTGCCTCCCTCCCTTCATAATCCCTGGCTAGTGTTTGAACCCCCCTCCCCCCCTGTCTCTTCTAAGCAGACTGGCACAGTTCCCCCCCCTCCCCCTCCCCCCTCCCCGCCTCGGTCAGTATTCCATATTTGCATGTTCGTACAGGAAGCGACATCTCCCCCCCCTCCCCCCCCTCCCCCACACCTTCCATATTAGACACACGGCGGCCGGAAATGTCTGCCTGAGGGGTGAGGGGGGTAGGTAGGTGAGGGGTGAGGGAGGAATTTGAGGGAGAGAATCGGGTATGAAGAAGGGAAGAGAGAAGGGAGGGACAAAGAGGAGAGAGAGAGAGAGGTCAGCTAAAATCATAACACCTGCATTGTACACCTGGAGATTTAAACCCCACTAATTACCTTCCCCCCCACACACCTGACTCACCTGACACAACATCTTAAGCCATGTCTTTGGGAAACTGACAAACAGAACTGACCTGTTGATATACCCACCAGAAGTGACGTCATTTTGTGTGTGTGTGTGTGTGTGAAGGAGCCGAATACACTAAAGATTACACTATGTACGTCTTTTTTGCACACACACACACACACACACACACACACACACACACACACACACACACACACACACACACAGGGCCCAGGACATTAACCCAGAGACTCGTCCATTGTCTTCCAGGGCCCGTTAGTACCTGGAATCGGACCACCACTCTTGTTAATCATGACCGCTATTAACCACACCTTTTATCGGCACGGTTTAGCTTTTTTTATCGGCACGGACTAGGCTCTTGTATCGGCGCGGTTTAGCTTCTTGTATCGGCACGGACTAACCTCTCGTATCGGGTCTTTTTATCGGCACCCTCCTCCTCCTCCTTCCTACCCTTCTACCTCCTCTCCTCCTTCCTCCTTTCCCTCTTCTCTCCTCCCTCTCCCCCTCTCTCCCTCTTTTATCACAGTTCTTTAAGCTTCCTCCTTTATTTAGCCAAGAACTGGTGGCGCTATTCTTCTACTTTGAATGACTGACAGACGTTCTTATGTATGTACCGGGTTATGTATGTTTGTGTATGTGTGTATATTTGTGTGTGCGTGTTTATATGTATGTATGTGTGTGTGTGTGTATATGTCTGTGTGCGTGTGTTTATATGTATGGATGTAGTTGCGTAGACAAGCACTATATACGTTTCTCTTGACAAAGATACATTTTTATATTAGTTGCTTTACGATCTTTTATCAGTTGCGTCAGAGAGCTCAATAGACGTCTTCTCTGATTGACTTAACCTTTTTTTTATTGTTGTTTTGAATTAATTGTTATTGTCTGTTGCTCTTTGTTAAGGTTTTGTTTTGTGTCCTCTCTCTCTCTCTCTCTCTCTCTCTCTCTCCCCCTGGTGTCTCCTACTTGACACACCATTAAGATGAGCCAGGGGATAAGTCGAGGGATGATAGACCTATCCTTTTGGGCTATCCATCCCTTGGTAGGCCTATCCATTGATGCTATCCTCCTCTTTATGATGAAGTGATTGGGATTTCATTGGCCTATCCATCATCGCTATTATCCTATGATGAAGTGAGATGGAGGGGTCATAGGCCTATTCATTGTAATTAACTATCCATTGCCTATGATGGAGTGATGTGAGGTCATAGGCCTCTATATCCATTTAGCTTTTATTCTATATGTAGTGAGATGGAGAGTGCATAGGCCTATCCGTTGCATCTATCCCCTCCCTCGCCTTATGATATAGAGAGAGCTGGGGCTAGTTCATCTCAGCTAGGCCTATCCCCACCTAGCCATCAGCCTCACTACACTGGCATACAAATGTTCTCCGTAACAGCATGCTGGCCCGGCTGATGGCTTAGGCCTAAGAGAGTTGGCGTCTCCTAGGCCTATTCAAGATGCCTGGGCCATGTAAAACAGATTTTTTAATATTTACATCACATAGGAGACATGTACTGGGTGTTGGGGGGGGTCTTGTTTAGCATAGTGAGGTAATGGTAGTGGTGGTGGTTGTTATTATTATTATTATTATTATTATTATTATTATTATTATTATTATTATTATTTTTGAAAGGGCTAACCTACCCTAGTTGTTGATCATCTTTCTGTCCGTTCGTGTGTGTGTGTGTGTGTGTGTGTGTGTGTGTGTGTGTGTGTGTGTGATAAAGAATGGTTATATAAAAAAAGTGATATACATTGTGTTTTTAAAAGAATATATTCATGCGTGTGTGTGTATAGAGAGGAGAGAGAGTATTTAAAAGAGAATGCTCGCACAAGAGAGAGAGAGAGAGAGAGAGAGAATGCACATTGTGGGTCAGTCAATAACAGATTAGTTCAGGGTGGGACGTGTTTACTGGTTTTATTGTCGTATTGTTCTCCTCTTGTCTCCTCTCTCTTCCTTCTTCCTCCTCCTCCCCTTCTACTTCTTCTCTTTCTTCTCCTCCTCTTTCTCCTCCTCCTCCCTTCCTACTTCTTCCTTTCCTCTTGTTGTTCTTTTGTCTACTGTTCTACTCCACCTCCTACTCCTTTTCTCTCTTCCTACTCCTCTTATCTTCTCTTATCCTTCCCTCTTTCCCCTCTTCCGCCTCCTCTGTCTCTTCCTCCTGCCCTCCTCCCCACCTGACCCACAGTGAAGTCGCTCTGATTCGCCGTCTTTGTGTGGGGGGGCTGAGTGATGGACCTTATCAGAGTTTACCTGGAGGTTACTCTTGGTTTACCTGGAGGTTACTCTTGGTTTACCTGGAGGTTACTCTTGGTTTACCTGGAGGTTACTCTTGGTTTACCTGGAGGTTACTCTTGGTTTACCTGGAGGTTACTCTTGGTTTACCTGGAGGTTACTCTTGGTTTACCTGGAGGTTACTCTTGGTTTACTTCCGAGGTTACTCTTGGTTTACCTGGAGGTTACTCTTGGTTTACCTGGAGGTTACTCTTGGTTTACCTGGAGGTTACTCTTGGTTTACCTGGAGGTTACTCTTGGTTTACCTGGAGGTTACTCTTGGTTTACCTGGAGGTTACTCTTGGTTTACCTTGGGTTTACTTTCAGGATTTTACTTGGGTTTGTTTAGGGATTACCTTTAGTTTACCTGTTGGTTTACCTTAAATTTACTTTGGGGATTTAATTTAGGTTTACCTTTAGTTTACCTGCTGGTTTAACCTTAAATTAACTCTCTCTCTCTCTCTCTCACCATCGTCTGACGAAGTATCATCCGCCAGACGAAGATAATATCACCGCCGTCATCGCCTCTTGCTGTCCTCACATAATTTATTCCCGCTGTGTAAATAATTCTCTCTCTCTCTCTCTCTAATCCTTTTCTCTCTCCTCCATTCCTTCCTTTCTTCCCCCTCTTTCTCTCCTTTTTTGTCTATCTCCTCTCTATCCATCCATCCATCCATCCATCCATCCATCTATCCATCCATCCACCTATCCATCCATCCATCCATCTATCTCATCCATCCATCCATCCATCCATCCATCCATCCCATCCATCCACCTATCCACAAATAACCCAGCGCCAGGTATTACCAGGCACCTCACCGGTGGCCCTCTGCTGGTAATTAATCTGTGAAAGCATCATGATTGGAGTTGGCCGGGAGTGTTGGTTCTTAAAGGCCACCTTACTCTCTTACGGTGCTGGTCTGCCCTTGTGGTCTGGGCTGGGCAGGTGAGGCTGATTAGGGGTGTGGCTGAGGCTGATTTTGGGGGATACTAGTCAATGACACCTTCTGCCCCCCCTCTATCTCCTCTATTCTTCTTCTTCTCCTCCTTCTCTTTCTCTATCCTCCTCCTCCTCCTCCTTACCCCAAGTTTAGCAAAAATCGCTCAACTTGACCACAGTGAAGGGGTAGCGGCGACAAAGATAGCTGCTACCCTTTATTTATAACGGGTAGCCATAATGCGACCTACTGAGAGAGAGATAGAGAGAGAGAGAGATATGACACACACTCACACTAATGACTTGACATATTTCATCGCCTTACTTATTTTTATACAGAAAAATACTCACATTTATTTTTATTTTTTTCTCGCTTCGTTATTTCAGGTTTATTTTGTTTATTTAGTTTATTGTTGCATAAAGTTGTGTGTGTGTGTGTGTGTGTGTGTGTGTGCGTTAGTTTGCGTGCTTGTACTGTATGTGTGTGTTTAATTGTGTATTTTAGTTTAGGTATGAATGTGTATGTATGAGTTTGTATTAAATTGTATGTCTGTACATGTATACATTTCTATTAGTGTAATTAAAATCTTTACTCGTTAATAAAGTGATTTATTTTCAATGTCATTATTATTATTATTATTATTGTATTCATAAGTCACCTGTATTTAATTACTTATAATTTAAGGCACATAGAACCCAACCTAATCCTACCTAACCAAACGTAACCTAACCTAACCAAACCCAACCTAACCAAACGTAACCTAACCTAACCAAACCCAACCTAACCTAACCAAACCAAACCTAACCAAACGTAACCTAACCCCTGAACACGCCAGTAACCAGTACCTTACTCTAATTACAGGTAAGACCCCACTACCATGACGTACGGTACACAGCTCAGGTGAGTACAGGACCCTCAGGCAGACCAATTGGCTAGTCAACAGTTTAATTCTCGTGGGTAGTAGTTGAGTAGTTACCCTCCTACCCCCTCCCCCACCACCCCCTCGAGGCTGACTTACGAGGTTCACCCCCCCCCCTCTCCTCGCCCTCCAGGTAGCATCTTGAGTCATGACGGTTAGGTTAAGTTTGGTTAGGTTAGGTTAGGTTAAACCACAACCTAGGTACAAGCCAGGTACGAGGTAGTTAACGCAGGCACAGGTCATTAGAGGGCGTAATTACTTGTCATTTGAGGGGTCATTCTTTTTTTCTCTGAATCATTTTCTCACTAAACTCTCTTCCATTCTCTTTCTATCTCATTCTCTGTCTCTCATTCCTTGTCTCTCCTTCCCTCCGTTCCCCTCCCTCCCCAGACCCTCTCCCTCCCTCCCACACAGGTATACATCTAATCATCATTCTTACCTACCCAAACAACAACACGGTACATTATCAGCGAATATTAGTCCTCTACACGTTAAATGGCTCCGGCTAGATAGTTAGGACGTCGACTGGCCTTTTATATGCGTCCGTGTGTGTCTGTGGTAGTGGGGGGGGGGGTGGTAACAGTTGTGTACTAGAACTGGTTTGTGGAATAATATTGTGTGGCCTATAGGTGGTGAAGTGGGTGTAAATTTCGTCATTAGTCTTGTTTATATTGTTCATGTAACTTTTTATTGTGATTTTTATTTATTTTTATTGTAATTTTTTTATTATTGTTATTTATATATTTTTTTTATTATTATTATTATTGTTGTTGTTATCTCAGATGCTGTTTTGACTCCCGAGTTTTTTCTATGGCCAATGATTAGCTGAGTTTGAAGGTGACGGTAACCCTATCGACCAATCGTGGGAGGGTTGGTAGTGACGTCAACCTCATCGACCAATCGTGGGAGAGTTGGCAGTGACGTCAACCTTTCATTTTGTGCTGGTGACTAATAGAGGTAATTAGTCTTTTTGACCAATCACGTGGCAAGTTGGTGGGATTTTAACACCTGAGGAGTTGAGTAGTGACGTCATGCCTTACAACTAACAAATGCTAGTTTAATGGTGGCGTCAAACCTTACTCGTAATAACACAACTACTTTAAGAAAGACGTCAAACCTTAATACTACCAACACGACGGATATATGAACGACGTCAAACCGTGCAGCAAATAAAACGACAACTTTAAGAGTGACGTCAAACCTTACAACCAATAAAACGACAGATATAACAATGACGTCAAACCTTACAACCAATAAAACGACAGATATAACAATGACGTCAAACCTTACAACCAATAAAACGACAGATATAACAATGACGTCAAACCTTACAACCAATAAAACGACAGATATAACAATGACGTCAAACCTTACACCCAATAAAACGACAGATATAACAATGACGTCAAACCTTACAACCAATAAAACGACAGATATAACAATGACGTCAAACCTTACAACCAATAAAACGACAGATATAACAATGACGTCAAACCTTACAACCAATAAAACGACAGATATAACAATGACGTCAAACCTTACAACCAATAAAACGACAGATATAACAATGACGTCAAACCTTACAACCAATAAAACGACAGATATAACAATGACGTCAAACCTTACAACCAATAACACAACGGGGATAAAAGTAACGTCACATCTACCCGACCAATAGCAAGGAAAAGATTATACTCAGCCGTAGATAGATGAAGACGCTGATAGTATTTATGGCAGGACCCGACCCGCTCTCTCGTTCACAAATGAAGTTATATCCACGACGTAAACACCACCTCCATCTTGCTTTAGGTAGTTGTTGTAGAATGTAGATGATACGGTCCATAATAAGTGTGTGTCGTGTGGAATGATGGAGGAGAGGCAGGTTGATAATAACTCTCTCTCTCTCTCTCTCTCGGCCAGTGTTGTTTATGTCTTAGTTCAAAACATAGCCGCCAGATGCTTCCTTGGTTGGTTGGTTAAGTTCAAGGTGCTACTGGTAGATGTGTGTGTGTGTGTGGGGTTTGGTAGTCTTTCTTTCTCAATCTATCATTATTTCTTTCTCTCTCTCTCTCTCTCTCTCTCAGTTAAACACCCTCCCGATACAGTACTCTCAATAGCCATGGACGACGCACTCAACCATTTTGTACCGTAGCTGAGTCGCCATTGTCGCTTTGTTTACATCTGTTCCTCAGTGTTGCCACCCCAGTGTGTCTTCTCTGTGTGGGTATGTATATATATTTTTTTTTATCTTGGCTACACTTTCAACAGCTGTCGGGTCGTGGATTTTGTGCCTTTGGATTTTCTTTGGTGTGTAAATTATCGCTTGTGTTTTTGTTAGAGTTGTGGGGGGTGGGGGTGAGGGTGGGGGGAGGGGGAGGGTGGGTGTTTGAGGAGGGGATTTGGTTGTTGATAGAATTAATTAAATGGATAGTGAAGGAAATATATTGGTGGTGGATATTTTTTTTTATTCTCTCTCTCTCTCTCTCTCTCTCTCTCTCTGCAGTTGAAGAAAAAAAAACAACAGCCTTAATGTTTACAGAACGTGGCGCGCACAGCTTGATTCATCGACCAATAGGATGAGGTGGACCCACTGACGTCATGTACCGTATCACCCAATTGAAAACCGCATAGGTCCAAGTGAACATGTAATTTTGTGACGTCATAAAGCATCTCTGCCAATAAGATATTTGATTAATCCAGTGGACCAATAGGGTAAAGTGTATTTTCTGACGTCATGAAGCGCCTCAACCAATATGGTAATTGATAAACTCAGTAGACCAATAAGCCAAGGTTTATTTTCTGACGTCACAAAGCATCTCAACCAATTAGGAAACAGTCTGAAGTAACGTACCACGCTGCTTCGTCCAATCAGAAGGAAGTTGTTGATTAGTAATTGTGTTGATGTTATTGAAGACCAACTTTATTACGTCACATCATTGCAGATTTTCTTCTTCCTTCTTCTCTTGACTTCCCTGCTTCTTCCCCCTCCTCTCCCTATCCTCCATCCCATCCCCGAACAGGAGAGAGAGAGAAAGGGGGAAAAGAGAGAGGGAGGGAGGGAGAGGCGGTGCTGTAGGAGAGAGAGAGAGAGAGTATGGTGGCGGCGGGTTGAGACTATGGGACCGTAATGGTAGTGTTTTATGGGGTACCAACACGTTTATTACCCACATTGACCCACTGTCTACGCCCCCCTCCCCCGCCCGCCCGCCCACGCCTAACGAGAGGGGCGTGGAGCGGTGAGGAGAGAGGGGGAGGGGAGGGAAGAATGAGGGAGATAAAAGATAGAATGAGGGTGAAACGGAAGACGGCTTATGACAGACAGACAGACAGACGGACTTGACCTATAATGTTTATCACGTGTTGACCTTCAGTGACGTCATACTCGGTGGGTGACAAGGGGGGTATAATGATGATGATGATAATGATGATGATGATGATGATGATTCAGTCAAGTCGTCATACAAGTTTATAATTGCCTTAACATGTATAGAGACAGTGCAGGTATACAGTGTAGGTAGACCCGCGAAGGTATACAGTGTAGGTAGAGCGTGTAGGTATACAACAGTGGTAAACAATAAGCCAATTTGACGAAGGATGGATGACAAAGCCTTCAGATGGATGCTCTCTCTCTCTCTCTCTCTCTCTCTCTCTCTCTCTCTCATGTCCTCCTCTTATCCTTCCTCGCCTTTCCCTTCTCCCTCTTCCATTTTTACCCTACCTCTCACCTCCCTCTCTTCCCCCTTCCTTCTTCCCTCCCCCCTCTCGCCCCTCTCCCCCCTCTCCCTTCCCCACCAACAGTATACTCTACCGGGTGTTACAGCATTGCTTTATTCAACAGGAAGAATCAGGCATTATACTCACCTGTTGGTTAGTGACGAGCAGGTGAGGCTGAGAATCTCGATGACCCGGCCAGTAGAGATAGATGGATAGATTAGGAGGATAGATAGACGGGTCGGGTAGAGAAATGGATAGGTGGATACTCTCAAGCTTCGGGTTTTGCATTATGGAACAAAGACCCTGGTGTCATTAGCTTGGTGGTGGGAATGTCAATCGCTTGTGAGTTGAGATAGATGGATAGATATGAGGATAGATAGTTGATGGTGTAGGTCATCTTCCGTGCTTCAGGTGTTCCATTGTGCAAGGAGGATTTAAGGCCATTCATCTCGTGGTTTTTGGCCAAGAGACGGCTGGTAACATGGAAATAATAGATAGATAGATTGGTGGATAGATAGATGGATAGATAGACACATACGACCTTTACGTTAATCTTCAGGTGACTGTGTTGGTGGGTGGTGATGGTAGTTGTGGTTGGCAATAATAGTAGTGGTAGGTGATGGTGGTTGTTATTGGTGGTGTTGGTTGTTAATAGTGATTGTTGTGGTGTAGAGAGTAATGGTTAATGGTGGCCTGATAATGGTGTGGTCATGGGAAGGTAAGTATGGTGTAGTAATTCAGTAAATTGATGGTGGCGGTGGCACTGTAGGGATGGTGGACAGTGACAGGATATGGTGATGTTTTCAGGATATGGTAGATGGTTTAGAGAAAAATATGGTTGATGGTGAATGGTGGACGGTGCCATGAGGGTAGGTAGGGCCGCGGTGCCATGTTTACCCAGACTGTGAAGGGCGCCTCTGTTAGGGGTCGGCTGGTCACCCTCTCACCTCCCTCCCCCCTCTCTCCCCTCTCTCCCCCCCCTCTCTCTCCCCTCCCAACAGCCCAGGAAGGTCCCCAGAGGCATGGCATTTCTGGGAGGGGGGAGCGGAGAAAGGCGGCACTGGGGAGAGAAGGTGTGAGGGGAGTGGGGTGTCAGTGCCATCAGTAGGGAGATAACATTAGGAAGGGGAATTCGGACTGGGGGGATGTGGCACTGTTTAGGGAGGATGTGGCACTGTTTAGGGAGGATGTGGCGCTTTTAGGGAGGATGTGGCACTGTTTAGGGAGGATGTGGCACTGTTTAGGGAGGATGTGGCACCGTTAAGGGGGGATGTGGCACCGGTGGGAAATGACACTTAGGTGATAGAGAAAAGGCTGGCCCCAGGGTATAGGGTGGCACTAAGGGGAGAGGTGCCAATATGAGGGGAAGGCACTAGGAGGAAAGAGGGGGGGGGGGCGCGGCTGAGGGGAAAGACTACCTGGAGGTTAAACTGACCCTCACACGTGTAGCCTGGGGGGAGGGGGTGCTGGTGGATATTAAGTGGCACTGGAGCAAGGGGGCGATAATTGACTACAGGGCACTAAGGTTGGCACTCTTACTTATTATTATCTAAAGTTATTATTTTTATTTATTTTAGACATAATACATTGATATATAAAAGTTTCCCATCTATCCAATATACGTTTTCTTATTATCATTATCCCCAGTAAAGTCAATGCTACTTCAAATGTATTAATCAGAGGTGTGTTCCTGAGTTATCTAGCTATTAGGAAGTTCTATTATGTGTATATTGCTACTGTTCTTTGATTTATATCTGTAATTTCCTGGCTACTGTTTTAATTAGGGTTTGTGGTTTAATTTATTGCTTGTTTTAACTTCCCGGACAAACCTGAGTTATTTAAGCCCCGCCCACCACCTTCGTCTGGCTGGCTGGGGGTAGCGTGTGTTTGTTTCTCATTTTAACATAATATTTATTAAGTAATGGACTCGAATTTATGCTTGAATGGAGGGTAAAACATTGAATTTTTATTATAAGTAAATATTATTGGTTGTAAGTTAATGAGTAGTGAGTTATAAAGTGAAATAAGTGAGGTATGTTGGTAAGGTTTTGTGCTTGATGACGAGTAGTGAGCTTGGGAGATAATGGGCGGAGCTTAAATACCCTTGAATATTTTTTTGTTTACTTCAACTGATAAATTTAACTTTATTGTATTTTAATTGTTGATTCCTCTCCTACCCTCCTACCTCATCCTCTCCTCCTTCCCCCTCCTCACCAAGCATCACAAAGCCTCCATTGACGTAGATATAACTTGCCATTTCCTGTTCGTCCTGGGATCATTATCAGCCTCTGCTTGTCTCGCCTCATTAGTCTCAAGTACTTCGACATCTGTAGTGAAAGAGGCCAATATCTCTCTCTCTCTCTCTCTCTCTCTCTCTCTCTCTCTCTCTCTCTCTCTCTCTCTCTCTTAATTAAAGCGAGGGGTGGATGTATGGGTGATGAATAATGCATAACGTGTCGTCTAGCACTGTCGGAACCTTCCCCAACCTCTCAGTCCTGCAGTCACCTAACCTAACCTAACCTAACCTAACCTAACATAAACCTAACATAAACCTAACCTAACCTAACATAAACCTAACCTAAACCTAACCTAACCTAACATAAACCTAACCTAAACCTAACCTAACCAAATTGTAATGATATTTTTTGGGGGTGTGTGAGTGTTTGTGTGTTTGTTAATATGAATAAAATAAATACAATAAATCGAACTTTATTTAACAAACAATAATAAAAATAAATAAAAATATCCGTTTTATCATTTTTATTATTATTTTTTTACATTTTTTTTTCAACCTGCGATAAATTGCCATCATATCTTTTTTTTTTGTACCTGTGTAGTATTAATTGTTCCACGAAACTGTTCCTACCTGCGGCCGACCCATCACCTGAGGGGGGTGGTGGGGTAGGGGGTGATGGGGAGGGAGAGGGGGGTGATGGGGGAAGGGGTTGACAGATTAATGGGGTATTTCCCGCATGGAGGAAGTTGGTCAGGATAACTCAGAGGAAGGGTAATTACACGTCAACCACCCTACCTACCTAACTACCTCTCTCTCTTAACTAACAACTACCATCAACCTCGTCCGCCACACGATGGTAGGTGATAGCTGGGTAGTGGTTGGTGAACGTAAGTGAACGCCAGGTAATGCTAAATGGACATAGGTGAACGCCAGGTAATGCTAAATGGACATAGGTGAACGCCAGGTAATGCTAAATGGACATAAGTGAACGCCAGGTAATACAAGGTAAACACTAATTAATTCTCCACTAAACACTAGGATAAAACTCTCCCAAATGAACCCATCCCCAACTCTCACTGAACGACAAATGAACTCAATTGAACTCCTACGTTGAATCCAGGCAATCCTCCACGTGAACTTCCAATTAATTTACGGTGAACGCCAGGTAGATTCCCAATTAACTCTCACAGTGATTTGTATAGGTGACAAGATCTACGGTGTGTGTGTGTGTGTGTGTGTGTGTGTGTGTGTGTGTGTGTGTGTGTGTGTGTGGCTAGGCTTTTTATGATCTGGTGAACAATTGGGTGTTATGTTATCTGGAGAACAAGTGTATGTTCTTATGTCTGAAAGTGAGTGTATGACCGCCGAGAGAGAGAGAGAGAGAGAGAGAGAGAGAGAGAGAGAGAGAGAGCCACGCACGTACACGGACAAGGACGACCCCACATGGCCCGGGTACGTTAGGGAGGTGCGGTGGTAAGGGGACGTCTAAGGGTTGGAAGCGCTTGATGTGTTCAGAAACAAGAGGGTGTGGAAGACCGGCCAGGAGGAGGAGGAGGAGCAGTGGCTAGGAGGAGGAAGAGGAGCAGTGGCTAGGAGGAGGAAGAGGAGCAGTGGCTAGGAGGAGGAAGAGGAGCAGTGGCTAGAAGGAGGAGGAGGAAGAGCAGTGGCGAGGAGGAGAAGCAGTATTAGGGAGAGTGGCTAGGTGGGGGGGCGGGGGTAATAGGAAGAGGAATAGTATTAGTAATAGTAGTTAAAGTAATAACAGTAGTAGTGGTAGTAAAAGTATGAATAGTAGTTAAAGTAATAATAGTAGTAGTAGTAGGTGTAAAAGACCTATAATACCAACACCAGCAGAAGTAGCAGCAGCAGTAGTAGCAGCAGTAGTAGTAGTAGCAGTAGTAGTAGTTGCAGCAGCAGCAGTAGTAGTAGCAACAGCAGGGGAGGGAGACGGAGAGGAAGTGTGCGCCGCAGGGTTAGTTTGGTGCCCTTGAGACACCCTGACCACCTCCTCCTCCTCCTGATTGTTGATGCTGTCACTCATGTTCCTTGTCCCCTCCTCAGCCCACCCCCTCCTCTTCCTCGACCTCCTCCTCTACCTCCTCCCCTTTCCCCACCTCTTCTTCCTCCTCCTGCTCCACCTCCTTACCTTCTACACCTCTCTTCCTCCTTCTGCTCCACCTCTTCTTCCTCCCCCTCCACCTCTTCCTCCCGCTTCTCCTTCAGGATAACCCTCTCTAAGGATCTCTGGCCTTGAATCACTTATAGGACCTTTTTGCTGTTGGAGTAGGACCCTCTGATGTTGGGCGTCTTGTTGTAGGCAGTAGTCCTTGCCATGTAGGAGCCCTCTTGTAGGATACCACCACTGCCACCATCACCACCACCATCACCACTACCACCATCACCACTACACTTATTAAGATGATAACAATAACAATAATAATGTTAGAATAATAAACAACAGCGATAATAAATAATTAACAAAACAAGAAATAAGAAAAATACCAAAACAACAACAAAAATATTAACCAACAAAATATCGACACAAAGGAAATCACAAAATGTTTACAAAGTGCCCAAAATAGGACCACTTACTTCCCCCCTCCCCCTCCTCATACCCCTTTCCCCCTCCTCATACCCCTTTCCCCCTTCCCCTACCCCCCTCCCTCCCTCCCCTCCACCACTACAGTCGAGGATAGTGTGGTGGGGTGGGGGGGGACGTGTGACTCATCTGGGTAGACAATGAGGCTCTCTCACCCACTATTTATGGCCTTAGAAACACTCATTCTCGCTATTGCTGGCCAGAACGAGTCTATATATGTAAAGGGTTGAGTGGGCGTTAGGTTAGGTTAGGAAGGGTAGGTTATCGTTAGGTTAGGGCTTAAGTAGGGGTGGGTTGAAGGATTTTCATGCTGATGTAAGGTTAGATATTGTTAGATTAGTATTGTTAGCGATGGATTAGCATTGGTTAGGCTGATTAGGGCAGTTAGATAATCTGTGCTTGTTAGGTTAGATTAGGTTAGTTAGATTAGCGTTAGGGACAGTTGCTAGGATTGAAGGTTACGTTAGGTTAGGTTAGGTTAGGTTATGTTATGATTCTCATAAAGCTCTCAAGTTGCTTATGTATCCGTATATGGTTTGAATTGGATTGAAACAGTTTATTTAGCCAGAAAAACACAGATACAGAGTGGATAATAATAACAATATTACCATGGCTGAGCCATTTGAGAACCTGAGCTCTCTTTTAGGCACCTGATATATACTATTCATTTATCTCAAGGAAGTATTATGTAACATTTAGTAACACCTGGAATAGTTCAATAGCATGGCGGTAATAAGAACATCTCATAATGTTACCACGGTTATCACTTCAATATTTATTAATTACAGTATATTTATTTATTATTTTATTTTTTTTTTTAGTTTATTTTTGTTATTTATATATTAGAAGTATATACATAAATTTCAGTGGAATTGAAAAAAACATAAGTATAACGGGGAAGCAGTTCAGCAGTAATAAGGATGAATTCTCAAAGCTTATCTTCAGTATTTTTGGGAACCTAACCTAACCTATCCTAACAAAACCTAATCTAACCCCCAGGTAGCGTTACAGTGGTTAATAATCATCAGGTGTAATAGTCTGGGGTGGCTAATCTTCAGGTGATCCACTTCTCCTAACTGCTGATGTGAGAACGTACTGACTGACTCACTGTGCTGTTGAGTCTCAGTGGAATTTCTGCTCCATTTGTAACTTGATTTTGGTCAATTGGTGAACAGAAGTGGTGTGTGTGTGTGTGTGTGTGTGTACAGTTGGCGAGCTGTCCGGTCTTCTCGGACTATTCCTTGACACTGGGTCATGCAGCTCGTTAACTTAGGGTGTGGTTGTTGTGTTGGCGACAGCTTCTACACCTTAAACAAATTCACGCCTAGGTGGCCCTTGGACCGGCCATCCTCTTTACACGAGGGGCAACTATAAGCAAGTAAGTGTGTGTGTGTGTGTGTGTGTGTTACCAAAGGAATTGAATTCGTCAAAGAGGTGGGTGGGGGGGGTGGATGTGGTGGGGGGGTGTTGTGGTCTTGAAGATAGTAGTAGGGATGGTGGTTGTGGTAGTGAGTGGTGGTAGGGATGATAGTGGATTGGGTTCTAGGTGGTAGTGGTGAGGGATGATAGTTGTGGTAGTAACCGTTGTCTTGAAGATGGTGGTTGATGATTGTAGTAGTGGTGGTGGTGGTGGTTGCAACGGTATTCCAAGTTACAGAACGGATAATATGTGGTGGTGGTAGTAGTGGTAGTAGCTGAGGAGGAGGAGACGACGACCGAAGAGAACCATGATGGCGGCGTCTCCTCCCTCCCTCCCCCACAACAAGACGCGATAAACGTTGGTCGCCTGGGGCTCTTAAACCACCTCCTCCTCCTACCTCCCTCTTCCTACCTCCCTCTTCCTACCCTCCCTCCTACACCCTCCTTACCTACACACCTATGCTATTAATCTTAACCTATTCTAGTTCCTATTTTATTATTAATTTCAAAATATAAATAGGTTGTTAAGAATCTCGTCTCGTAGTGATGGAGGAAAAATTAAATGATCTCGTTATGGCAACATGGTCCGTCTCCTAGAACCAGTTTCATGTTCGCGATAATTCTCTGATTTATTTTTGCCCCGAGTCTTGTCTCTTGTCTCTCTCTCTCTCTTATCTCTTATCTCTCGTTCTCTCTGTGTGTGTCTCTTGGATGAATGGATGGATGGACAATGGATTCGTTTATGTAAAGATGTTTGGTCAGGATAGGTTCGGTGGGGAAGTTGAATTTTTGCTGTGGGGGTGTAGGTTAAGTGGGGGTAGGTAGGGGGACTGCGTGGTGTCTAAATGACAGAGGGTGAGAGGGGTATGTTAGTGGGGTGCCCCCTGTGTGTGTGTGAGTCCTCCCTCCTCCCTCCCTCCAAATGTCACCCCATTTCCCATAACCTCCTCCACCAACCTGACCCATCCATGATCACCTCTCTCTCTTCCTACCCATTCCCTCATAACCTTCAATTTGACACCCCCATCCCCTCACCTACCATAAATACCCTCCACCCCTCGATGTCCTGATACACAACACTCTATCCCCCCCTCACTCCACGAGTAAACATTCTCTCCACCCCCTCTATATGTCCTGATACACAACACTCCCCATCCTCACATTCTGGCCCATAAACGCCCCCTGCACCCTCACCTACCCATAAACACACCCTCCACTTCCTCACCTACCCATAACACACCCCCCCCCCCTCTCTCTAAATTCAATCTACTGTGCCCTCTCATTTACCTTTCAAGTGTATGGGAAAGATCATCTGAAGATAAGGCACCCCAGCTTATATCACTTGAAGAATAAACACCCTAGAGCTGCCTGGGGGTTAGGTTAGGTTAGGTTGATGTGTTTGTTAAATATACGGTATTAATAATAATGATACTACTACTACCTTTTTTAATATGGCCTCCAACCTCTGCTTATAGCCATAATTTATCCACACATTTTATTACTTAACTATTCTAATACAAAAGTAACTACCCTAACTGAGTTAGTTAAGCCTCAGATCTATGCATAGAATGACAGAATCATCATTGGTCCCATCCCGCCAGAGGTTGTGAACGCCAGAGGAGTGAAGCTGCCTTGATCCACGTTCTGAATTCTTTTTACTACACCCTGTTCTTGTCGTTCTCGTTCCTCTTGTGTGCAGCCTCTAGGGACGGGTTACGGGGACATGCGGCCTTGGGGTCGAATATTCTCAAACAATGACGTTTACACGGGCTTCATTGGATATGTTGGACGTCCTGTGGTACAAGGAGGGTTAGTTTCGCCGTAACGTCGTGGCAAATTTCCTTCAGCATATTATTCGCTGAGATCTTATACTTCGTCATATCTCACGCATGACGTGGTCGATGTCGTAGGATTAGCCACACACTCATTGGGAGGGCAAACCTTCTATTGGCTAGCCATACCTTAACTTAGAGCAATGGCATCTGTATATTCATGTTTGTTTAGGCTGAAGACCTTTGCCCTTATCGGGTGTTCTGCTGTTCTGTCGTAATGGACTGTGGAATCTTGTGTAATTCGTCGGTGTTCACCTCGCTTGATGCAGTCTGTGCAGGTCGGGGGGAGGGGGCATCTGTTTGTTGTGTGGGCGAGACAGTTGTTTTCTCGTTTACTTTTGTGTATGATAGGTGAAACTGTTTATTTACTAAGGGAGGAGGAGATGGTTGTTTGTTTACTGAGGGGGGGAGGTGGGGTGTTTGTTTATTGGAGTGGAGGTGGAGGTGTTTGTTACTGAGTGGGGAGGAGGTGAGATGGGTGTTTGTTTACTGAGTGGGAGGAGAGGTTATGGGAGTTTTACTGAGTGGGGGAGGGGAGTGAGGGAGAATATAGAATGGAGGATGAAGGAGGAAGAAGAGAGAAGACCAACTGGAGGAGGAACAGAGGACGGTAGATTAGGAGTTAGGAGGAGGAAGTACAGGAAGGGAGGTAGAAAGAAGAGGAGGAGGTAGGTAGAGGTAGGAGGAGGAGGAACGGAAGTGAGAGCACGAGCTGGTGGTAGGAGGTAATTACTGTACCTGGGATGTGTGTGTGTGTGTGTGTGTGTGTGTGTGTGTGTGTGTGTGTGTACGTCCGCCCCACACCACCACCACTACCAGCTGACGTTCCTCCCTTTGTTGTGGGAGAGAGAGAGTTTTTATTTATGGCAAAAAAAAAACCATTGTTAATCCCAGGTAAACTAGAGATTAATCCCAGGTAAACCATTGATTATTCCCATGTAAACTAGAGATTAATCCCAGGTAAACTAGAGATTAATCCCAGGTAAACTAGAGATTAATCCCAGGTAAACTAGAGATTAATCCCAGGTAAACCATTGATTATTCCCATGTAAACTAGAGATTAATCCCAGGTAAACCATTGATTATTCCCATGTAAACTAGAGATTAATCCCAGGTAAACCATTGATTATTCCCATGTAAACTAGAGATTAATCCCAGGTAAACTAGAGATTAATCCCAGGTAAACTAGAGATTAATCCCAGGTAAACTAGAGATTAATCCCAGGTAAACCATTGATTATTCCCATGTAAACTAGAGATTAATCCCAGGTAAACCATTGATTATTCCCATGTAAACTAGAGATTAATCCCAGGTAAACTAGAGATTAATCACAGGTAAACTAGAGGTTAATAACAGGTAGAATACAGATTATTTGTTATACTTATGGATACGTGTAGTTTACTGTAGTTGTTTACACTGTATTCTTGTTTACAGGTATGTGTGGCTGCTACGGTGATGGTCGGTGTTACAGTGAGGTACCGCGGTGCAGTAAGTTACAGAAGGCACAGTAACAATTGTACAGTGAGTTACATGTTACAGTGAGTTACAGAGGTATAGTGAGTTACAGCTAGTTACAGTAAGTCAGTGTTCAACGAGAGTAAGAGGGCGGTACAGTAAGTTACAGTGTTACAGTGAGTTAGAGCGGTGGGTTCGATACGGTACGCTGAAAGACATGATTGTGGGTTGTCATATTTTCAAGGGTAAAAAGTGTTGACTCCTTGTGTAACTGTACCCCGTGACTGTAACTGTACCCCGTGACTAACTGTAGAGAGCATACATCCTAACAGGCTCAGACAACGACACAAAGATGACTGTAACTGTACCCCGTGACTGTAACTGTACCCCGTGACTGTAACTGTACCCCGTGACTAACTGTACCCCGTGACAACTGTACCCCGTGACTAACTGTATCCCCCTAACTGTACCCCGTGACTGTAATTGTACCCCCTAACTGTAATCTCAGACTAAATCAGAATCCCTAACTGGTACCCCGCAGACTGTAAATCGCACCCCTAACTGTACCCCTGCAGACTGTAATTGTGCCTCAACTGTAAATTTCGCAGACTGCAACTGCACCCCTAACTGTACCCCGTGACTGTAATTGTACCCCCTAACTGTACCCCGTGACTGTAACTGTACCCCCCTAACTGTACCCCGTGACTGTAACTGTACCCTCCTCGTTGGTCATCTCTACGTTGGGTACAGGAAATGAGAAGTGTGCGAGTCTCAAACCGTCTTGTTACAGGAGAATTACTGTACTATACACACTTTAGGTTAGGCTAGGTTACATTAAGTTTGGTTGGTTAGGTTAGGTTAGGTTAAGTTAGGTTAGGTTAGGTTACATTAAGTTGGGTTGGTTAGGTTAGGTTAGGTTAGGTTACATTAAGTTAGGTTAGTTAGGTTAGGTTAACATTAGATTAGGTTAGGTTAATATTAAGATGGCCTTCATGTGAATTAATCTAGGGAGCCTAATCTTCGGGTAATCCACAATGATATATAAACTCTTGTTAATCCCTGGTCATAAGTCTCGCCACAATACGAGAAAAGTGGAAAATTCTCGCGAGAACCTTGGAGGACACGAGAGCCGGGCAGGGCAGGTGGGGGCCAGGCCAAACACGAGGGCTTAAGATGGGGGCTGTACAGAGGCCGGGCTGCAGGTGGGGCCAGGCACGAGGTCAGCTGGGTAGATAAAATAGCTGCACGAGGGCCGGGCCGGGCAGATGGGGGCCAGGCCAGACATGAGGGCCGGGCCGGGCAGATGGGGGCCAGATGCTGTAGGCTCTCCTTTGGTCGATTTTCCGCTCGTTGTCACCTTCGTTATGACTCGAGGATTATAACACAATATTCCGATGTGTGTGTGTGTACCTGTGTCTGTATGGAAGGCATGTGTGTTTTTCTGTGTCTGTGAGGGTTGTGTGTGTGTATGTATGTATGTCCTTGATCCTCAGAATGTGTGTGTGTGTGTGTGAGTGAGGAGCTTAGTGTCTTTGAACTTAAATGAATCTATTTCCCCGAGAATTCACAAGGTTGCGGGGTCTTTGTTCCCAGGATGAAGTTGTTGTTGTTATTAAATATTCACAGGATTTCGGTACCTTTGTATTAGATTCCCCCCCCCCCCACAGGATTTGAGTGCCTTTACATACGAACTGGAGCCATTTTTGTTAAGTATTCTAATATTCACAGGATTTCGGTACCTTTTGGATAAGATACAGTAAGATTTTCACGAATTTCAACTACCACGTAAAGTATCTGATGGTATTTCATGATACTCTTACCCAGGATTTCACTTTGGCTTCATGAACAGAATCTTGAGGAGGTTAAGTCAGTCATAACGTGAAATATGGGAGTCGGGAATGTTGTTGATAGCAGAACGACTCTATTTTTGTCGACAATACAGGGCTGCCAACATAACCTGGACAAACACCCTTGACTGGTTTCAACTTTTATTCCTTATTTCTTTATTGTAGTCTTTTAATTTATTATTTATGTAGTTGTTGGATGTATTGGATATAGGGATGTGGTTTTGTAATGTAGGGGGTTTAAATAGAGGGAGTGTAGGGGGTGGGCAGGGAGGGGAGGGGTTGGTAAGCGTTGTCCAGGTGTGATGGTGGAGGGGAGACTTAGTTAGTGTTTGGGTTCGCCTTGTTCCCTGTCGGACCCACCACCACCACACGGTCATCACCCCACGCACCCCTTCCCTCCTTCCCCCTCCCCCCTGCCCCCTCCCCCCCCCACAGTTCCTTACTTGGTTACACCTCATGTACTCTAGTTCTTTCTTTCTTTCTTCCTTTCTTTCTTTCTTCCTTTCTTTCGTCTTATAAAGTGGTCCTGGTCTTAGATAAGGAAATAAGGACCTTTTTTTAAATCTCTCTCACACACACACACACACACACACACACACACACACACACACCTACTTACATACATTACCTACTTATATCTACCTACACCTACCTACTCACGTCTACCTACTTAATCTACTTACAAACATCTACTTTACACTACCCAGGGGATTTTGGTCAGATATTTACGGTCATCACGGTAAATGGTCCGGTTATTGTGTCCGGATGATCAGCCTATTTGATCGGCTCGGTCCGGTTAGTTATACACCTGGTTAATAGCATCATTTGGTAAATTTTTTGGGTTAATCGGGATAGTCGTTTTTTTTAATACATACATACTGTACATATATACATACACATACAGATATACATACATACACACATGCACGCCGCAACGCCAGAGTAAACGCAATTCCACGCCCACTTGATTGCGTTCACCTAAGCCTCCTAACCCCCCCCCCCCATACGCACGCCGCTACGCCAGGGTGAACGCAGCGCTACGCCCAATCACCTGCCCACGGCGATACCTTTGTCCCTCCTGATTGAAAATTCCAGCCCCCTTAATTAGGCAGACTCCAGGTAAGCTTATAAAAGATGGTGAGGGACTAAGATGAGGTGAGGGGGAGGATAGGGTGAGGGGGAGGAATACGGTGAGGGGGAGAGATTATTTTTATTATTATTATTTTATTTATATTTTTTATACACCACCGTTGGACGTGTAAATATAAGCCTCTCGTGTGAATAAAGTCTGATAAGAGAGAAATATTGAACTCTTGGGTCATAAGTCTTAATCCTGACACGAAGGCTTATTATTACTATTAGTAGATAAGTGTTATTAAAGGCGGGCACGTGTCTCTTGTTTGTTTACATGAATCAGCTGTTGTTGTCCGTCGGGGAGTTTTATGAATGAATGGGTGATGTCATAGTAGTAGTAGTAATCTGGAGAGTTGTAGTTTATGAATGAATTAATTAGTTGTAGTTTGTTGTAAGATTGTATTTAGTTTATTATTATGAATGGGTGTAGTGATAGGTGTTTTATGGTATGATTTTGTTTTTTAAGTTATTTGTGAATGAGTTTCGTACACGTGTTTTGTTTACAGTGTGTTGATGACGTCACGGGTATGTTAAATGGTCGCTAATATTTATTTATGCAATTAAGATGTAATTAATTGGTCAGTATAGTTAGATTTAATTAATTAGTGTATTGAGCTTTTTTCATACGTGTTTATTAAGGTAAATATTGAATAGGTAGAAAGTTATAGCTACAAATACAGTACATAATTAAAACTGTAACCCTGTAATACTACTAATAAGCGGAGGTACTGGATACAGTTAATGTTACAGTTATAATACAGTCACGGTAAAAGAGACGTTATACAGTCACACCTACAAAATGCAGTTATATAAATTCAGGTACAATATTTAATCAGTTACACTACAGTTACAGGAATTACAATATAGAGAGGGAGGGGAGGGGGATGAAGGGACTGGTAAAGAGAGGGAGAGGGGAGGGAGGGAAGGACACACACACACACACACACACACACACACACACACACACACGCACACACAGGGTAACTACAGTAAATCCCACTCAACTTATTTCACAAACCGGGTGTCCTCTGAAATTACTCTTGCCCCCTCCCCCCTCCCCCCTTTTCAATTAGCGGACACCCGACAACCGCACTCCGTTCTCTGTCGGTGTCCTAGTCGGCTTAGTTACGGGTTGTGGTGCAGAGAAACACATGTCCTCTCTAAACTTAATGGAACCCTGGTTTATGGATCCACGCGTTTGGTCTTAAGAGAGGGTTGTGATGTAGTGTGCAGGAGGAGGAGGGGTGTGGGGGGTGAAGTGTGAGGGGAGGGGTAGAGGTGTGAGAGGGAGGGGAGAGGTGAGGGAGGAGAGGTGTGAGGGGATGGGGTGAAGTGAGGGGAGGGGAGTGATGTGTCAGAGGTGATGTAAGGGGATGTATTAAGGTGTGTTGAGGGGTGTAAGGGGGAAGTGTCTCTAAGGGGGTGTAAATTATCCCCAAATAAAGTTAACTTCACAGCAGATGTTTGTAGTTGTTAATGAAGGATTAGTTTAGTTTATTACCAGTATTGGGTAAGAGTGTGCGGCCCGGACCGTGTGTTTGTGCGGCCCGGACCGTGTGTTTGTGCGGCCCGGACCGTGTGTTTGTGCGGCCCGGACCGTGTGCGTGTGCGGCCCGGGCCATATGTGGAAAATCGACGCCATTTTGGACTCTGGGGATTTTTGGTGGTATCTTAAATGAGGATTGGAACCCTGGGTCTTACTCTCTCTCCGGAATTAATGACTCACTCACTTACTCACCTCTCTCTCTCTCCAAATGTTTTTCTCACCACTTTCCTCTCTCTCCCTCTCCTCACTTGACAGGTATCTACTCCCACCCTCTTCCTCTCTCCTCCTCGCCTCTCACTTGCCAGCTAATCTCGACACCTCCATGACCAAGCATCTCACTTGAGCCCCCTCCTCCTCCTCCCCTCCTAGCCCCCTTCCTCCTCCTCTCCCCTCCCTCATGTAGCATTTTCCCTTCCTTCCCCTTCCTCCCTAGCATCTAATCTTCCCCTCCCCCTCATTTCCCACAACACCCCTTCCCTCCCTCTCCCCGAGAAACACCCCTTCCTATTTAATTCCCTCCTCCTCTCCTCCCCCACCCCATGTCCTTCAGTCAACTACACTGTGGCTTAACACTGTCTTTTCTCCACTGCCTGCCTTCCTTCGGGCTATAAGTCTACACTGTTTCTGACAAGGGCGACAACCTCCCCCTCCTTCTTAACCCCCTTCCCCCTCTTCCTCTCCCTCCCCTGCTCCCACTTCTTCCTGGGTACACGCATTACAACTGTGTGTGAATATTCTGAGTTTCCGTTTCTTACACACACACACACACACACACACACACACACACACACATACACACACACACACACACACACACACACACACACATTATTATTATTATTATTATTATTATTATTATTATTATTATTACACATACATACATACATACATACATACATTACATTGCGTATTATGAAATTATTTATGAGGAATGAGTGATAGGTGTTTAACCCTTGAATCCCGAGAGGTTAAATGATCGTCGTCAAAGGTTAAGCTTACTCTTGAGTTATGTAGTGTACTCTGTGTGTTGAGGTGATGTCATGAGGGGCGGCGACAGCTTCTAATTACCTGGAGGGAATTAATAAAGGTGTCCATGATGGTGATAGCTCAGGAGTGTGTGCTCAGGTGTGTGTGTGTGTGTGTGTGGGGGGTCTTTGTGTTGGTGTGTGTGTGTGTATGTATGTATGTATGTAACTATGTATGTATGTATGTGTGTATACTGTATATGTACTCCCTGTATGTATGTATGTATGTTTGTGTTCCTGGCTTTTCCCTAGGTGGGCCCTCTGATGGGTCCTTAGAGAGAGAGAGAGAGAGGGAGTACATCGACTCATCCTTTGGGGGACGACTGGGGCTAGACACACGGGAGGGGGTCAGTAGTCAACCCTCTCAGGTCACTGGCAGGTACATTACTTCCTCAAACCTAACCTAACCATTTCTTTTTATCTTTATTTAGTTTACTTTATTTTTGTTTATCTGTTATCATTTATAAAAACTTTATCAATAATAGAATCATATTTTAAATGTCGTATCTTGTCAATTTATATAAGAAATAATAGTCATTTTGATAATATTAAACACAGGTCCGTTAAATATGAGAGAGAGGACAATCCGTTATTTATATGAAACCTTCTAACGGACTATATAAAGAGGTTAGTTAGTCCGTTAAATCGAAATCCGTTATATAAAAGTTTCGTTATAGAGAGATCCTCAAATAACATTAAAATACAGTATATCTTTCTCTGTTTAGTGTCTTTACCTCTTCTATCTTTATCTTTTTTATATATATATTTACGTACATGAAGTTAAATACTGACATGGTAAATATTCCCGGGACAAGACGAAGAGAGAAAGAAAAAAAACAGTGAACACCCGATGGCAACAATTGATAGCCCAAACGAGATGCAGCAGCGTATGATATTTTCACCTCTATTACACCTAGTACATAAGGGTTATTTCCCCATGTAAGGTAATCGCTCTTCTTTTTTTCACGTTTTGTATGGTATTTTCGCCTCTATTACCCCTAGTTCGTTAGGGTTATTTTCCTCCCTCCCCGTGTTATGTATCGCTCTTTCTTGTCCCGTTTTTGTGTCATGGCGGTGTGATTAGGTTCGTCTGGTTGGCGGTATGAATTAATTTTCCTCTTGATGGGGGAAACTTGGTTGGCTGGTAAATGGTAGAGGAATCGTTATCATATCGCGTTGTGTGTGTGAGAGGGGGTAGAGTTTCCCTCCTTTTTCCACCTTCCTTTCTCCCTCTCTTCCTCCTTCTTTCCCTTCTCTTCCTCCTCCTTTCCCCTTCCTTCATTCCTTCTCCTTCCTTCATTCCTTCTCCTTCCTTCATTCCTTCTCTCCTTCCTTCACTCTCTTCCTCCTCTCCTCCCTCCATCTCCCTCTCACTTTCCTCCTTCTTTTCCCTCCCTCCCTCCTTCTCTCCCCCTCTTCCTTCTTTCACTTGGCTAATAGTCGTGCGGGTAGAGGTTGCTCACCCACACAGCTGGAGGGAAAAGTTGAGGTGTAGTGGGCGTGGAAATGTATATACGCCGCCCCAGAGATGGAAATGGAGATGGAAATGTGTGGTGATGCGATGGGCTGGAAATGGCTGCTCTCACTGGGGATGGAAATGGGTGGTGACGTGGAAGGGGGGAAATTTATGCTGATTGGGAATGACTGTTGGTGATTAGAGAGGTTGGAAATGGGTGATTATAAGGGGTGGAAATGGGTAATTATAGGGGGTGGAAATGGGTGATCACAAGAACTACCCCCCTCCCCCCCTGACTCTGGAACAACCACCTATCAGACTCCTGGAACGACCCACGACCTGTCCTAACTGCTCTGGAACGACCTCTGTCCTTCCCTTCCACCACAAGACCTTCCGAACGACCAAAGACACCTCACCCCCAACCCATCCCCCCTCCCCCCATCATGTATACTTCTGGAACAACCCCCCATTAGACCCTAAACCAAGCCCCCATTCTCCTTCCCATCAAGGCTCAACCTCCCCACCCCTATTAGTCCTGGACCCCCTTACCCCTCACTAAGCCCTGGAACAACCCCCTCCACTAGGCCTTGCCCTCCCCCCTCACTAACCCTTGGAACAACCCTCCCATACCCATCCACGTGGCCATGGACTCCCCACTAGGCCCTGGACCCCCACTAGGCCCTGGACCCGCCCACTAAGCCCCGGACCCCCCACTGGGCCCTGGACATCTCCCCACTGGGTCCTGGACACCCCCCTTCCACTAGGCCCTGGACACCCCCCACTAGGCCCTGGACACCCCCTTCCACTAGGCCCCGGACACCCCCCCACTAGGCCCTGGACACACCCCCCCACTAGGCCCTGGACACCCCCCTTCCACTAGGCCCCGGACACCCCCCCCACTAGGCCCTGGACACACCCCCCACTAGGCCCTGGACACACCCCTCCCACTAGGCCCTGGACACTCCCCTTCCACTAGGCCCTGGACACCCCTCCCCACGGGCCCTGGACACCCCCCCCCCACTAGGCCCTGGACACCCCACTAGGCCCTGGACACACCCCCCCACTAGGCCTGACACCCCCCCTTCCACTAGGCCCTGGACACCCCACTAGGCCCTGGACACCCCCACTAGGCCCTGGACACCCCCCCTTCCACTAGGCCTGGACACCCCTCCCCACGAGGCCCTGGACACCCCCCTTCCACTAGGCCTGGACACCCCCCCACTAAGCCCTGGACACACCCCCCACTGGCCTGGACACACCCCCTTCCACGAGGCCCTGGACACCCCCTACGAGGCCCTGGACACCCCCCACTAGGGCCTGGACCCCCCCACGAGGCCCTGGACAATATGCAACTCATCTCTCAGTCCAAAAGTTATTCGTGTGTGTTGTCCGTGTGCCGTGAACCGCGACCCACCTCTCGAGTGTGTGTTTGCTCTCGCCAGATGAGACGCTCTGATCTCAAGGGTGAAGTTCGAGGAGGGGGACTGTCAGGGCGAGGTTGAGGTGCAGCGTTAATGAGCTGTTACCCTTGAATATAGTCTGGAAAGGAAGAGGGGCCATAGGTTCTCGAGGGTGAGGTTCTCGAGGGTGAGGTTCTAGGGGTGATAACTGCTGCTGCTACTCCTACTCGTCCTTCAAGGCGAAAGTTTGGAGGGTTTGGTCGAGTGTTTACTGAAGGATGAAGTTTTGAGTTTTAGGTTTGAGAGACTGTGTAAAAGATTTGGTAATAGATAAGGTTGAGGGCTAGGTTGAGTAATGCTCTTAGAATAGACTTGAGGGTTACTTTAAGGAGGAGCTGATTGAGCCGAGTATAGCTGTTGTCACTGGATGTAGTTAAGACGGTAGTTTAAGGAGAAGCAATTTAATAGATGAGATTTTAGGTAATATTAAGGGATCAGGTGCAATTGTTACCTTTAAATAGGGATAAGGGTTAGTAAGGGGTAGTCAGGGGTAGTCAGGGAGCATTTAAAGGTGAGGGTGTAGGATTTTTAAGTAAATTGTCATAGGGAATGGAGAAGATGGGTGGGGGAGTGGGTTAGGGAGTGGATGGGTGGGTTAGGGAGTGGATGAGTGGGTTGGGGAGTGGATGAGTGGGTTGGGGAGTGGATGAGTGGGTTGGGGAGTGGATGAGTGGGTTGGGGGAGGATGGGTGGGTTAGTAGTGGATGGGTGGTTGGGGGAGTGGTGACTGCATGGGTGGGTGGGTGAGTGGAGGGTTTTTGAAAGCCATAATCGACAAGCGTTTGTAAATTACTTTGTTTACTCTGAGTCTCATGTACTTGACTATTGTACACACACACACACACACACACACACACACACTCACACTCACTCACTCACTCACTCACCGTAAGAACGACTAAGGTAGCGGTGTATGTGTGTTGTGATGGGGACGTTCTCAAGTGTGTCCAAGCTTTATAATAACTACAACACTAATAATAACAACACTGACGTCACAACCTTTATTTAATCATCGTAGAGTAACAGGACAATTGAGACGCCATTATAACCACCATCATTGTTTTCTTCCTAGGTGAGAGAGAGAGAGAGAGAGAGAGAGAGAGAGACTTGTGGGAACCCTGTGTTAAGGGGATGATTTTATGGGTTAAGTTTTTATTTGTTATTATTATTAATTTTGTTAGTATTTTTTTATTTTTATTTGTTGCTATTTTTTATTTATTTATGTAATTTTTTTTTTCTATTATTATTTTTTAGTCATTTTGTGATTTTTTGACACTGGAAAGATTTTTTTTTTTTACGGATTCAGATTTTGGGGTCAGATTTTGTGGGGGGGGTGGGGGTGGGGGTAGGAGGTGGTTGTTTATGTTTTGTTTTGATGTTTTTGTTTACGTGAATCTTTTGTTGTGTTTGTTTACAGTGTCTCTTGATGTTTGTGTAGATCACTTTGTAAACACAGACATTAAGGAACATTGTAAAACAGTATAGTGTAAATCATCACCATAGTAACGACCTTCAAGAGAGTACCGGACAAACCCCTGGTGGATCAAGATGCCATGTATATATCCCTGTAACCACGAGAGTCATAAAGTATACACAGTTTAATACTCTCAAGTTGTATATTATGTAGGTTAAGCCTTATTAAAACTTTGTATTATAGTTCATTCAACGTATTATTATATTACTCACTGGTGGTACGAGTTTATTATGATAGATTATCCGCTGTAGAGTCGTAACCCGGACCAGCTTTACGTGATATACGACCAGAAGATAAGATAAAAACCGTATTTGATGAATTTCTCCCTCAAGCGGCGCAAATGACAGCGACAAAAGCGGGAAATTTCACCATAATAAAAAAAAATAAGTACTTTCTCTCCCGTCATTGGTCCGTTGCAGCTGTGGGCGGGAAACTAATAACCAATCATGACGTCGCATTATGTAAACATATGAATTTTGGCGGGGAAAATGTCACATTGGTGGATTTAACATTACGGTTGACTGGTTGGGTTGGTTGGTTGGGTTGGTTTTGTATACTAGCCGTTCTGACGTTGATATAATCTTATCTAGATACAAGATTAGGAGAGATTAGATAAAGCGACAAGTGAGTTAAGTCTCGGTGGTGGGCAGGAACGAAGTGGGGGGGGGGGATACAAGTGTGTTTTATTCCCTGTTTTTCCCTAGGTTGATGTGTGGTGCTTGTAACTTAATAATATTTAATCATGTTACTTTTTTGCTTTGTTAAATGAACGTTATTTAAAGGATTAAATAGAGAAATTATATATGTAAAATTATTAAAGATTATATATTTTATCCCAATATAAAAAGAAATGGTCACTAAAAGCTAAAACCTAATAAAACACGTCACACAAACCATCCCTTTAACTTATTCACCCAACGAGAAAAAAATAAATCCTGAAATTCGTAAAAAAGAAAATCATATTTCGCGAGAATTGTGTTCAGGAAATTATTATTTGTTTTTTTGGCAACAGTGTATAAAGGATTATTTAATATACTAACTAACCTTGTATAAACAGTCAGGCTCGCTTTTAACTGTATTCATTTAACTGGAATAACTGTATTAAGTGGACATTTGTGTATGATAATTGCCCGAGTGTGTGTGTGTGTGTGTGTCTGTGTGTGTGTGTGTGTGTGTGTGTGTGTGTGTGTGTGTGTGTGTGTGTGTGTGTGTGTGTGTGTGTGTGTGTGTGTGTGTGTGTGTGTGTCTGTTTAGCCAGCTGTAATGCCCGCCTTTTATGATTTGACTGGTGGATATTTTTTGTCGTGGTGGGATAATATAATTGTCTGCCTTATTATACCCCTTATTTTCGTGTTTCTTTGTGGATGTTTTGAAATCGTTGTCAGTTAGTTTATCTGTTCCTGTCTTTACCTTTTCGTGTATATAAAAACATTCCTTTAGGTTTTATAATTAACTTAAATAAGCCTTAAAAAAATATACCTTATTATACCCCTCTCTATACTCATATTTCGAAGGGGTGTTTAGCAATCAACACACCCACACCCCGCCCATGGTTGTCTGTCTGTGATATTCTCGTGAGTGTGTGGCATTACCCCCCCCCCCACCCCACCCCGAGTATTTGCGTGTGTCGTGCCTTTAAGCTATTCATTTTAGGGGACAGCTGTGTTACTCCAAATATACATGTTAAGGTAACTAACTCCCTCCCCCAGCTTTGAAACACCTTTCACTCCCCCCCACCCCTCCGAGTATTTTAGGCAGAATTATTCGGTGGTCATCACGCACCAGCCGGTATTGTTGGAGGGAGGGGGGGGGGAGTAATATTTGTAGGTTGAGAATTACCGTAAAAATACAGTATTTTTAGAGGCGTGATTATGTAAAGGGATGATGATAATAATAATAATAATAATAATAATAATAATAATAATAATAATAATAGTAATAAAATACTACTACTACTACTAAAAATAATAATAATAATAATAATAGCAATTTTATTCTTACACATATAGTCTAAAAAATAAACAAAGTATATACAAGAATAAGAATAACAACGAAAATAAAAACCTACAAATTTCATAAAAGCGACATGAAGGAAAATACATACAGTTTTATAATGAGAAAAGACGATATTTTATTTGTTATTTTTTAGTGTTGGTGTTTGTTGAAGGCTGAGTTGGACACGGAGCCTTGCCAGTCCTTAAGCCATTGGTGACGTGTTAATACTGATAAATAGTTGATTGTTGTGTTCACCTGGCGCTTACCTGGTCTCTCTCTTTACCTCCGTTCCACCCCTCCCACCACCTCCATTCCTCCTCCTCCCACCTTCCCACCGCCTCCTACTCCTCCTTCCCTCCTCCTCTCCATCCCTCCTACCTCCCCCCCACCCCCCACCCCCCCATGACCGGAGCGAAGCAATTATGTGTATTAAAAACATGCAAAACAATAATAACACAGCCGCTGGTACACCCTACAAATGTCTCCCCTCTCTCTCCCCTCACCTCTATTATCTCCCCTCTCTCTCCCCTCCCCCTCTCTTTTCCCCTTACCTCTCTCTTCCTCTTCCCTATAGCTCGATTTCCGCCATTCCTTCTTCCCTCCCTCTTTGCCCTCATCCCTACAACCCCCTCCCTCTTCCCCTCCCTCTTCCCCTCATCATCTTTTCTTCAATTCCTTCTTTCTTTTCCCCCTCACCTCTACTACCTCTAATTTTTTCTCTCTTTCCTATATCTCTCCTTTTATTTTCTTCTCTTCCCTTGCCACCACTCTCCTCATCCCTCAACAATTCCCTCCTCCTCACCCCTCTCTCCCTCACCCCTCCCCCTTCCTTCCCCTTTTTATATATTAAAACATGCAATGATTATACTGAGATGTATGCTATAGCAGTGTCCTCCTTCCTTCCCCCTCTCTCTTCTCTCCTTTTTCCCTCACTCTCCTTTCTCCTCCTTTCTCCCTACCTCAACCTTTTTCTCTCCCATCATCCTCCTCAACCCTCACCCCTTCCCTCCCTTTACTCGTCTGTGTTTAAGGGCGGTGAAATTATACCTGTCATAGTATACTAGACAATTATACTTTGTCTTGACCGCATGTTACCCGTAAATATATACTCTCATTATGTTATGCTCGACAGATATACGAGGTATATTCTCTCTACCGTAGCCTAGTGTTATACCCGATAAATATACCTTCCCACACCACCCTATAATATACCTAACATATCCAACAAATGCCGGTATATATTCCAACATATCTATACCGTAAAATATACTTGGTATACTCCAAACATACCCCTCCGTAATATACCCACACGCTACAGATATACCCTATCATACCCGTCCGTAATATACCCCGTCGGACAAACATACTCTACCGTACCTACCTATTACGGTGATTTCCGGTAGCAAGTGGTCGTAAGGTGTCTCAGGTAACATGGACTAATTACACGTCTCAAGGTACACAAATATAACAGGTGAGCCAGTGTTTTGGTGTTGTGTTTTTGTTGTGGTGTTCAAGGTGCTAATTGTGTTTTTTTGTTTTGGGTGTAATTTTGTGATTTGTTTGTTTGTGTTTGCTCGTGTTTTTCTTTGTTTGTTTGTTCGTGTTTTTGTTTGTTGTGTTTGTTTTTGATTGTTATGTTTGTTCGTGTTTTTGTGTTTTTGTTGGTGATTATATTTTGAGATATTTAAGTACAGTGATGATGATAAAAGGAAGTAATGGTAGAAAAATAAGCCACTGTAGAATTAAATGGAAAGGGGTGAAGGGGTAAAGGGAAGGGGTGTTGGAGGGGAGGGGGAAGGGGGGAAAAGGTGGTGGAGGGAAGGAGGGAGAGGATGGGGGAAGGGATTGTGAGAGGGTTGTGGGAAGGGGTGAAGAGGAGGGGGGAGGGGGGGAGCGGCCCTACAGAGAAACATAAACTGTAGTGTGACAATAATTATGTTGGTCACGGTGGGTAGTGGTGGGTCAGGAATGGGTTACGTTGTGGAGGTGATGGTGGGTTGTAGTAGTCAAGTGGGTTGTGGTGGTGGGTTAGGCGGGTGTGTGGGATGTGACGGTGGGTGTGTGGGTTATGGTGGTGGGTGTGTGGGTTGTGATGGTGGGTCAGGGGTGGGTTGTGATATGACAGTTATTATTATTATTATCATTTTAATTACCTTTGACCCTTTGGCCCAAGTCATTACCTAAAACAAAACTCTTAAGAGTCGTTGGTGACCTTGGTGACCTGACCCCTGAAGCAATAACCACCTAGTAATTCCAGGTACCACAGGTAAGGCCAGGTACCACAGGTAAGGCCAGGTAACGTATTGATTCCCCCTTAAACGCAATCACCTGTGCGACATTTTTTCCCCATCGTAAACTTCAATTGCTTTTTCATTTACCTTCGTCCGTCCCATTTGTCCTGCCCCCCATTTGTCCTGCCCCCCATTTGTCCTGCCCCCCATTTGTCCTGCCCCCCCCCACTGAACGCTAACGCTGTGTTATGGGTAATCTGATTCGATTTGTTTCGGGGTTTGTTTGTTTTGTGTTTTATTTTTCTGTCGGTTCTCTTAAGCCGACATTAATTTTGACCAATAGTATTCCAGATTGATTCAGAATCGGGTTGTGATTGGTTGAAGTGGAGTTAGTGATGGATATAAATGCTGACTTTACGTGGGTTTCTTGTTGGGGTAATTTTTGAGAGGTGGGGTTCGTGTAGTCTCTCTCTGTGGTGGTGGGAGGAGTGTGGGCGTTACCTGACGAAGGCGGTGACGGGGCAGTTTCTTCTAAGTGGGTTGTGAGGGAGTGTGTCATGGTAGATGCAGATATGAGACGTTGGGGGGGGGAGAGGGAGGGGTGGTGAAGAGGAGGTGGGGGTGCATGGTAAAGAGGGAGGGGGAAGAGGAGAGGAGAAGAGGATAATAATAATAATAGGTCAATATTCAGTATCTTCTCTTTGTATTTTGCTAGAATCAGGTCTCCATTTATTCCCTTAATTAACTAATGGAAGAAATACAATGTCACGCACCATTAATTAGATATAAAACTATAATTAATATTTTTAAATAATTTCGCTGCTCTTATTCTAATTAATTTGTTTCATAAGTTAAAATTAATTTATTGGTGTATTTTGACGTCCTTCGTCCTCGGGAAAAAATCTACAAGGTCTTCCAGTATATACATTGGTAGGTGCAATGGCGTCCTTCATCCTTGGGGAAAAAATATACAAGGCTTTGATTTTTTTTTCCTAGTATGATCACCGCCTCGATAATTAAAACTCAAGATTGACTTTGGTATTCTTGCTTTGAGTGTGTTTAAAGTGTGTTATCTCTGTCTTACGTGTTGTTGGTAGAGTGTGTGTGTGTGTGGTCCAGCTTATTGTCCACAGCACGAGCAGCACTCCTCCTCCTCCTCCTTTGTCCCCTCCTTATTTACCGGGACAGAGGGGTTAAGGGGGGGAGGAAGAAAAGAGAGGTTAATGAGGGAGAGAGGGGGAAGAAAGACAAGGGGGAGAGGAAAAGGGGGAGAAGAGGAAGAAGGGGGCAAGGGAGGAAGACTGGGGGAAGGGGTTAAGAGGGGGGGGGGGCTGTTTAATGGGGGGGAGATAATCAGAACATAACAGCCAGCCTTCAAGACACGGGTGACGCGCCTTCCCATGTTCTCTTACACCTGTCGTGACCGGGCTGCCTGGCGTACGAGTGTGGCTGAATTAATTAAGGCGTAGAGTGGTTATGTGTCGTTGGGGGGTGGGGGGGGGGGGGCTACTGGGCGTTAACGTTAATTTACGCCTGTATGGGGGGGTAGTTTACGCCCAGTTTGTGGGCTGTAAACTATAGTGGTGCCAATTTAGATGATTCGGAGATCGTAACGAACTCTGGGCAAGTTTTAAACAATATGGGAGCTATAATTGCTATTTTTTTTAAACATTATGACTTACTTTATGACGATTACGAGTGACAAAACAAGATAATGCCCCAGGCTATATTATGATTTTGTGATTGGTTGATCTGGTTGTGACGTCATGGATTAATAGCTTCATGATATGGTGTTGAGGTTTATGACGTTATAGATTAAGAGCGTGTTGATTGGACGTTATAGTGATGACGCCATAGATGAACCGTTTGTTGATAGGATGATCTGGTTGTAAGCGTCATTGATTAAGAGCGTGTTGATTGGATGTTTACGGTGATGACGCCATAGATGAACTTTTATGTTGATGGGGAAAGTTTGTTGTTGTTACACGTCATAACTAAACCGCGCGCTGTTATGGGTTTTCTTATTATAATAATAATAATAATAATAATAATAATAATAAACATCCATGGAACTACTGTATATACTTAATTTATAGTTTGCGTTATGTGTAATATAGGAGGGAGGACTGACATAGATTGAAGGAAGGAGGAAGAATGACGACAGAGAGAAGAGTGATAGGGAGGGAAGGAGGAGTGACAGTGAGAGAGAGGGGGAAGAGGGAGGGAGTAAGGGAGGGAGGGAATGACGGGAGGAGTCTTGGCACGGGTGGCTGATAAGGAGGGGGTGGGGTTATAGGCAGTCATGGCCCCTAATAATAGGGTGTGACTGTTCGTCTGTCTGTCTGTCTGTCTCATGAATAACCCTACTCCCTCCCCCTCCTCCTCCCTCCCTCCCTCCCTCCTCCCTCCTTCCCTTCTCCACTCCCTCCTTCCTTCCCACTACCTTCCATTCCTTTCATCCCCCTTTCTCACTCCCTCCTGCCCTTCCCCTCCCTTTGCTTTCCCTCACCCCCATCCTCTACTTTGTTCCTCCTTTACCCTCCCCCTTCCTTTTCTCACCCCTCCCCTCCCTTTCCCTTACCTGCCCTCCTACCCCTTCTTTGGAGAGGATAAAAGAGGAAGTAGGAATATAAATAAGAAACAAGGAGAGAGAGAGAGAGAGAGAGAGAGAGAGAGAGAGAGAGAAAAGAGAGAGGCACTTTGTCACCGTTGGCACTCTCATGTTTTGTGGTCATTAGTCATGTTTTTCATCACCAGTCTGACTTCTTCCCGTTTTTTTATGGTAATCTAAATTGGTGTTTTATGATGTAATGTTTTGTGTTTTATTTCCCTGTGTTTTTAATGGTAATGTTATTTAACTCTTGTGTGATTTCACGTTATTTATGTTGGTTGAGTTTATATACCATTTTATTATATATGTATGTATATATAAAATGTGTATTATATAGATTGGTAGATTTATATGTAGTATGTATATAATTAAGTAGATACATATGTATATTTACCAGAATTTATGTATATAATTTCAAGTATAATTAAATAGATACATATTTATTCGTGTATATAATTTTATTTGTATAATTAGATGGGTATATATTTACTGATGTATATAATTTGATATGTATAATTAACTAGTGATATATATACGCCTATAATTTTTTTCTTGCTATAAATTCCTTTTAATATAATTTCCGTAACTATAATCCACACGGACTGGCCGCGGGTAATATAAAAAAGGAAATTATCACGTGGTGTATAATCTGTGTCTTGATGATAGAGGTGAATTAGGTGGTGTGTGGTAGAGTTAGTTTTTTGTGATGGTAATAAATAGGAGGCCTTCTCTCATAACGCATAATAGGAAATAGATTCTTAGCGAGAGAGAGAGAGAGAGAAAGAGAGAGAGAGAGAAGAGAGAGCCCTCATATCAATCTACACTAAATCCAGGTTATTGCAGGGGTTGATTAAGCGGGAGGTGGTCGTTCTAAGGGGTGAAGGAGAGTGTAGTTGAGCCTTAAGTGTGAGTAGCACCTTAAGTGGCCTTAAGTGTGTACCTGTTCGCTTTGGATTGTTGTAGGTAGATTATGTTGGGGGGGCAGATGAGGAGGGGGAGGAAGAAGTAGAATAAAGGGAGGGGGAAGAGGTGAGGGGAGAAAGGTAGGAAGGAGAGGAGGGGGGGTGAGGAAGAGGAGAGGGGGGAGAGAGAGTAAGAGGAGGAGGGGGAGTAAGAGAGAAGGGGGTTAGGAGAGAAGGGGGGAGGTAGGGAGGAGGAGGGGGGGTAGGAGGGAGGGAGGGGGGGAGCAAAGGACTACTGAGTGAACTCTATGCTGTGTCCTGTCTCAAGGGAGGACAGGCGCCGGGGAGACTACCAGTGTGAGGGGGAGAAAGAGGGGAGGTGTGGGGAGAGAGAGAGAGAGATAATAAAAGAGGTTGAAGCAGCAAGAGAGAGAGGTATGGGTGGGCGCGGAGGGGTGGGCGGGAGTGGTGGGCGGGTGGGTGGGTGGGAATGGACTCAGAGACAAGACCTTGGTAGTCAGTATCATGTTACGTGTCTGTCTGGTGTTGTCATTATGAGATGGCTGATAGATAGATAGATAGATAGATAGATAGATAGATAGATAGGTTGGATAGATGGATAGATAGATAGATAGGTTAGATAGATAGATAGTTGGGTATATACATTTCCTTATTATTCTACCCTATAATTATAGTATATACATCCGTGTTTATATATAATTCCCTAGATATATATAATTAATGTCTATATTTTTTTCTATTTTTCCAGGTAAGACGGTGATTAATGGACGACGACTAACATTTAATCAGGTGAGGTCAGGTCAGGTCAGGTCAGGAGAGGAGGTGTCAAATGAATGATGAATCGTGACCAGTCGAATTCTCAGACTGTGTTGTGGCTTTAGGTCAGGTCAGGTCAGGTTAGGTTAGGTTTTTTTTAATAATATTCTTTGTTGTTTTTTTCGTGAGATGTTTTATATTTTCAGATGTTAAACCGGGAGTTGTTTTAGTGTGTGTGTGTGTGTGTGTGTGTGTGTGTGTGTGTGTGGAATGCCAGCGGCGCCTTTTAAACTTGACACTGACTTCATCATCTCCCCCTTTCCCTACCCTTTCCCTTTCCCTCCCTTCCCCTCCCTACCCCTACCCCCCTTTAGTGTCAAGGAGAGGAATGCTATAATAACCTCTCCCCCTTATCGTCCATTCTCTACCTTCTCCGGGTTATTGGCCTATCTCTTTCCCTCCCTCCACCTGTTGTTCCCGGCCTCCACGACCCCTGAGAGAGAGAGAGAGAGAGAGAGAGAGATAATAGACGGTGTGCTCCATCGGTCGTCCGTCCGTCACTCGTTAAGGAAGATAGACAGGTGAGACGGAGGAGCATGGCGTCAGTCCCTCTGTGGACGGGGGGTGAAGGGGAGAGAAGAAGGTGGAGGGGAAGGAATGAAAGGAACAAAGGGAAGGGAGAGGGAGGAAGGAAGGAAGGAGGGAGGCAGAGGATTGGGAAGGAAGGAAGGAAAGGAGGGGAGGGGTAAGAAGATGGAAGAAACATAAGATGAAGAAGGAGAGGTGAACGAAAGGTGAGAGAGACAGAGACAGTAAGAAGAACGTGTACAGGAGATGAGGAGAAGCAGAAAGATAGATAGAAACTAAGAATGGGTGGAAGGAAGAGGAGAGAGAAAGAAAGGGAGGGAGAGTATAAGGACAATGATAATCCTGTAATTAAAAAAACAAAAAAAAAATGGATTATTTGCATTTTTCAGATATTTATCAGATTATGTTTTATTTTAATGGCTGAGACATAGTGTAGGTAGAGGGGTTAGTTGTAGATGCCGTGGAAGGCCGGTGTGTGGGTGAAGGGGGCGTCGGTGGTGGGTGAAGGGGGAGCGTCGGTGTGTGGGTGAAGGGGGGGCGTCGGTGTGTGGGTGAAGGGGGGAGCTTCACACTGGCACCCTATTGTATACAGGTTGGACGTGAGGTGCACTGTAAACTAGTTCACCTGTGACAAAAACTTGAGAGAGAGTAGCACGGGTCATCACCTCTACTGAGACATACATACATACATACATACATACATACATACATACATACATACATACATACATACATACATACATACATACATATAGATTGATGGACACAAATAGAGATACCGACACAGACATAATCCCCCCACACACACACACACACACACACACACACACACACACACGCACACAGGTGAGAGCTGGACACATAATGACAGGTATCCAACAGGTTTTATACGGTCAGTGTCCGCATTTTCTCACTTAACCCAGTATGATTTTTGGCCTTAACCGGGCGTGTGTGTCTGTCTGTCTGTCTGTCTGTGTCTGTTTGTGTGTGTGTGTGTCTGTATGTATATTTGTCTGTCTGTATGTATGTATGTATGTATGTATGTATGTATGTATGTATGTATGTCTGCTTAGGTATGATAATCTAAAAAAAATTCCTCTTAAGTAAACATTCTCACTTATCTACTTAAGAGAACAAAAAATAATGGTAAGTGCCTAGTGAATGACCCCTTGTGGTATATCGTAAGTGAGGCGATATGAGTCCTTCTCCCATTACTAATTAGAGGCAAAAATGTCTTACGATCATATTGGAGTTTAGGTCATAATATGAGGTGGATATAATTAGAGTATATTGGTTATATTAGCTTGGTTATAGTGTTTTACGAGTTATAGGTTGTTATACTAGGTTGTTTTACCGGTAGATTATAGTGGGGGAGGTATATTATCTAGTTATACCAGCGGATTATACCACCAGATTATACCACCTAGTTATACCATCAGATTATACCACCAGATTATACCACCTAGTTATACCATCAGATTATACCACCAGATTATACCACCTAGTTATACCATCAGATTATACCACCAGATTATACCACCTAGTTATACCATCAGATTATACCACCAGATTATACCACCTAGTTATACCATCAGATTATACCACCAGATTATACCACCTAGTTATACCATCAGATTATACCACCTAGTTATACCTTCAGATTATACCATCAGATTATACCACCTAGTTATACCTTCAGATTATACACCAGATTATACCACCTAGTTATACCATCAGATTATACCACCTAGTTATACCATCAGATTATACCACCTAGTTATACCATCAGATTATACCACCAGATTATACCACCTAGTTATACCATCAGATTATACCACCTAGTTATACCATCAGTACCACCTAGTTATACCATCAGATTATACCACCTAGTTATACCATCAGATTATACCACCAGATTATACCACCTAGTTATACCACCAGATTATACCACCTAGTTATACCATCAGATTATACTAGATACAGGTGAGTGTAGTGAGGCAGGCAGGTAGACGTGTGTGGTTAACCTGCTTCTTGTCTGACCTATAACAGCTTTTTTGTCTCCAGGTTTACTTTGGGTTTACCTGGAGTTTATTATCATTATTATTACTAACTGTAAGTTCTATGTCCTCTTCCGTGTGTGTGTGTGTGTGTGTGTGTGTGTGTGTGTGTGTGTGTGTGTGTGTGTGTGTGTGTGTGTGTGAGAAGATGATCTCTGTAATCTGACGCTTCCTAGTGACCCCAGGTATGGTCTCTCTCTCTCTCTCTCTCTCTCTCTCTCTCTCTCTCTCTCTCTCTCTCTCTCTCTCTCTCTCTCTCTCTCATATAAATGTCTGAGTGTTTGTTCATGTTACCATACATAGCCAAGGCCTTGTCCTCCCTCCCTCCCTCTCCTCCCTCATTCTCCTTCCCTCCATCCATCTATCTCTCCCTACCTCCAGCTGTCAATCTCTCCAGCCATTTATCCTTCCTTCTTCTCCTCCTCCTTCTTTTCCTTCCTTTCCTTCATCCCTTCCCTCCCTTTTCCCCCTTTTATTCCTTCCCTACCCTCCTCTTTTTTCGCTTTCCCCCCTCCTCCCTCCCTCCCTACCTCCCTTACTCCCCCCTCCCTTTCTTCCTCCTCCCTTCCTCCCTCCCTCTCCCTCCCTTCCCTCCCTTCCCTCCTTCCCTCCCTCCCTTTATTCCTCCTCTTCCTCCCTCCCTTCCCTACCTCCCTTTCTCCCTCCCTCCTCCTCTCCCTTCCCTCCCCCTTCCACCCACTATGTATATTAGTTACCATAGAGCGACCACAGCCTCTCCCGCCGTCTGACCGGATGAGCTAATTTGCATATACTCGTTCGTGGTGTGTGTGTGTGTGTGTGAGTGTATCTGGTGGATGTGTGTGGGGTATTGAGGGTGATTGGTCT
This sequence comes from Homarus americanus, assembly GCF_018991925.1. Taxonomy (NCBI): domain Eukaryota; kingdom Metazoa; phylum Arthropoda; class Malacostraca; order Decapoda; family Nephropidae; genus Homarus; species Homarus americanus. The sequence continues at coordinate 2,196,441 of NW_024725489.1, read as the reverse complement.
GGTCGGGTAGGGGTGAAGGGTAGGTGGGGGTGAGGGGTGAGGGGGGTGGAGGTGGGTGAGGGGTAGGTGGGGGTGAGGGGTGGGTGAGGGGGAGGAAAACAAAGGCTTGGTTGTCCCTGCACCAGCATAGATCACGCACCATTAGGTAAGCTGAGACCCACTGTGTAAAGGCTCGTTCTACACCACTAAATCCTCTTTGTAAAGGCGCATAAAGTCCCCTCCCTCCTGTATAAAGCCCTGGTACCCCCTCTGCACCATAATGGATCACACGCCATTAAGTACACTCTCCTTCCTCCACATAAAGGCGTAGTTACCTTGATATTGTGATGAATTAAACGCCTCTATTCGCTTTAAAGGTGGTGTTATTCTGGCGCCTTTAAGTTCTTGTGTTTATAAAGGAGCTTGAAGTCCGGTGAATCTAATGATAATGGTGCTGTTGTCCTACCTCACCCTCCCTCCTCCCTCTCCCTCCCCTGCGCCACGGTGGATGATGCGCCTCTAACGCCACTAAGGGTCACGTTAGTACAGAACTTGGCGCTGGCCTTCAGTCCTTTACGCTGGTATGATTAATGACGCTTTTTTATGTCTTGTTTATAAAGGCGCTACCGTGTGACCGCCCTCTCTCTCTCTCTCTCTCTCTCTCTCTCTCTCTCTCTCTCTCTCTCTCTCTCTCTCTCCACAAGCCAGGATACAGTACAGGATACAGGCCTATCATGTTGTGTCGTGGTAAACAGTGACGTCATCCAGACTAAACTGCCCAGGTTAGGTAAAATGGTTTGCCCCAATTTTTGTCAATAAAGTTAATAAGGTAAAGTCACTTCTCTCTTCTCTCTTCCCATTCTCCTCCTTCTCTCCTCCCTACTCTTTTCCCCCTCTTCTTTCTCCCCTACCTCTCCTCCACCCTCCCCCTCTCTATTTCAACCCCTACCTCCACCTTTCCTCTTCTTCCTACCTCCTTCTTTTCCTCTCTTTCCCCTCCTCATTCTCCCCTACCCCTCTCCATTTTCCTCCTCCCCTTGCCCCCCTTTCTCCCCTACCTCCCCTACATTCCAGGGCGTGTGACAGCAGAGGGAGAGAATTGGGGTCCACTAGCGTCGCGTCCACCGTGTTGTGATAAAACTTGTTCTGCCACTCTTAAGGAGGGTAGTGGAGGGAAGGGAGGGTAGTGGGAGGGAGGGTAGGGAGACGAAGGAGGGAGGGTAGGGGAGGGAAGGGAGGGAGGAGGGAAGGGAGGGTAGTGGGAGGGAAGGGAGGGGTAGGGGGGAGGGAAGGGAGGGAGGGTAGTGGAGGGAAGGGAGGGTAGTGGAGGGAGGGAGGGTAGTGGGAGGGAAGGGAGGGAGTGGGAGGGAGACGAGGAGGGGAGGTAGTGGGAGGAGAGACAGAGGGAGGGTAGGGGACGAAGGGAGGAGGGTAGTGGGAGGGAGAGAAACGAAGGAGGGAGAGTAGTGGGAGGGGGAGAGACGAAGGGAAGGTAGGGGGATGGTAAAGGGAGACGAAGGGAGGGTAGGGAAGAGGGTGTGGAGGGTGGACGAAGGGAGAATATTTGGAGGGCAAGACGAAGGGGAGGATAGGGAGAAGGGGTGGGAAGTGAAACAGGATGGTAAAGGGATAGGGAGAGATGATGATGAGGAAAGGAGGGAGAATAAAGAGGAGAAGAAAGGAAGACCAAAATACCAGATTATAACAACTGTACAATACCCTCCCTTCCCTCCCTCCACTCCCTCTCCCTCATCCCCTCCACTCCCTCCTTCCCTCTCGCAGCTGTCGTGTGTGTGTGTGTGTGTGTGTTATGTGAGAGAGATATATTGATGATGATTGACTCTCCTTCACTCACTCTCTGTACAACAACAACAACAACAACAACAACAACAACAACAACAATAATAAAACAACAACAATAAAGATAAAGGTATGAAGAAGAACAATAAAGATAGAAGATAAAGAAGAAGAGGAGGAGAAGATAAAGGAAGAAGGGAGAAGATAAAGGAAGACTGGAAGGAAGAGGTTAAGAGAGGATAGGGAGTAATGACGGGAAGAAGGGTTAAGGAGAGTGGGAGGGGGGACTTAGGTGTGGAAGGGGAGTGAGGAGAGGTAGGAGGAAGGGGGAGAGGAGAGGGAAAGGAGGGGAAGAGGGAAGGGGGGAAGACTCAACTCAAGGTAAGATACAGGTTTTGTTCTGGCGTTATCTAGCGTGGTCTTCCTCCTCCTCCTCTTCCTCCTCCTCCTCCTCCTCCTCCTCCTCCCTCCTCTCCTCCTCCTCCTCCTCCTCCTCTTGTACCACTTCATCATCATCATCTTACTCCCTCCCCTTCCTTCTCCTTCCTCCCTTCTTCCTCCCTCTAACCCCTTCCTCCTCCCTCCCTCCCACCCTCTCTCTCTCTTCCCTATCTCTGCACTGCATCATTTTGTCTCACCTCCCTCCTCTCCTCCCTCCTCTCTTCCGTCATTCTGCCTCTACCTCACTTCCCCCATCCTCTCTCTCTCCCCCCCTCTCTCTCCCTCACCCCTCCTCTCTCTCCTCACCCCCCCTTACCCACGTTGCAGCAAGCAAAACCCAAGCGTGGTCACCTCTCTCTCTCTCTCTCTCTCTCTCTCTCTCTCGTACTTGGAGGGCATCTGGCGTCTACACAATAACTCACACATTTTAGTGTTTTGTGTTAAAAGTTTCCCTCTTTCTCCCACTCCCCTCCACTCCTCCCACTCCTCCCTCCCTCTCCATCACCCACATCCCACAATTGTACAACTTAAGTTCAGAGGCGCGTCCAGTCTCTGTCTAATATATCCGCCATCTTAGTGTGTGTGTGTGTGTGTGTGTGTGTGTGGCGGAGGGTAATGTTCGTCGTGTTCTGCTTCGTTGAGTCTTAAGGAGAATTACCTCAAGGCATTAAATGACCTTCAACTATGACCTTTTGACCTTAAATATAGAACTTTTAAAGGATTGTGTTGTTAAGGTATGTCATTTATGGAACTTTTAGGGCATTTATTTTAGGTAAATCTAAGAAAGAAAAGAGAGAGAGAGAGAGAGATCGAAAAAATTATTGACTAGATAATACAAAAAATAAAGTCGAGTTTGACCTGACCTGACCTGACCTGACCTGACCTGAGGACCATCAACTTTATTCATAAGGTGTTAAATAAGTGTTAGTCCAGGTAATGTCTTGCATGTTGGTGGTGTTCAGGAGGGTGTTAAACATGGAGGGTGGAAGGGGAGGAGGAGGGTGAAAAATGTAGAGGGGTGTTGTGGAGACTTGGGGAGGATGAGGAGGGGGGTGTTTGGGGAGGTTACTTGTTAGACATGCACCTACCCACTCCCCCTCATCCCCCCTTGACCTCTGTTGACCTCTAGGTGTGTTGGCTAATATACTCGTGTACTGGCCTTTGGTGTGATGGTTTGGTTGATTCGCGTCCATAATAATAATAACAATAATAAAATTAGTAATAATAATAATAATAATAATAATAATAATGATGATGATGATACCTTTAAAAATAGTGTTATTATTTTTCATATCATCTTAATCATCATTTATTATTATTATATTAATTATTATTATTACCAAATGTCATTATGTGTATTGTAATATTTTACTCGTAACATTGACAGACAGACAGACACAGACGAGCGAAAAGAAGACGAACAGACAGACAGACGAAGGCAGACAGGCGAACAGACAGGCAGACAGACAGACGAACAGACAGACAGACGAAAAGACAGACAGACAGACAGACAGATAGAAAAGAGAGGTAAAGACATACAGAGTAAAACACAGAGGAGAGACAGACAGACAGGGAGAAGACAGACAGACAGAGGAAGACAGACAGACAGAGGAAGAGAGACGAACAGACACACACAAAGAAACAGACAGAACACAACAACAACAGTGCCCACATAGACAGACAAAACAGCTGATTGCTTGATGCTACACCTACTGTTTCATTATAACCTGACCTTCAACTCTGTACGCATGGGTGGTGTGGGTAGGTGGATTGTTGGTGTGTGGGTAGGTGGATTGTTGGTGTGTGTGGGTAGGTGGATTGTTGGTGTGGGTAGGTGGATTGTTGGTGTGGGTAGGTGGATTGTTGGTGTGTGTGGGTAGGTGGATTGTTGGTGTGTGGGTAGGTGGATTGTTGGTGTGTGGGTAGGTGGATTGTTGTGGTTTGTGGGTGGGTGGATTGTTGGTGTGTGGGTAGGTGGATTGGTGTGGGTAGGTGGATTGTTGGTGTGTGGTGAGGTGGATTGTTGGTGTGTGGGTGGGTGGATTGTTGTGTGGGTAGGTGGATTGTTGGTGTGTGGTAGGTGGATTGTTGGTGTGTGTGTGTGGGTGGTGGATTGTTGTGGGTAGGTGGATTGTTGGTGTGTGGGTAGGTGGATTGTTGGTGTGTGGGTAGGTGGATTGTTGGTGTGGGTAGGTGGATTGTTGGTGTGGTAGGTGGATTGTTGACGTCATGGGTCTTTTGTGGATAGATGGATAGCTCCAAATTGGTATATAAACCTTATTTCCCATTTTTTACTTCGAAATTGGTAAGTCTTCTCTCTCTCTCCATTCACCACTCCCTACTCTGCCCCTATTTTCTCCGTCTCCAAGGTGGTGGGTTAATGGAGGTGGCGTGGGTTGGTGGGCCGCTGTGGGGAAATTGACCCATTAACCGCTTGTTATTGGTAGTTAATCAGGGGCAATTAGTGTTGAGGGCTCGTATCTAGCCCTCAGCCCCAGCAAGGATAGGCCCCGGCTGGATAGGAGAAGGTGGTGGGGGATAGAGAGGGTGGGGAGGATAGAGGAAGGTGTGGAAGTAGGTGGTATAGGGGTGGGTGGATAGTAGACGGCAGGTGTGGTGTGGATAGGCGGATAGGGGACGGGGTAGAGAGTCAAATAATTCTACTGATGGATTAGATTTTCATCCACAAAGACTCATCATCCGAGCTTCACTCATCATACCATCATCGAGCTCACATCATACCATCATCAAGCCATCATACTCATCATCCGACTTCCTCATCATACCATCATCGACTCACCATCATACCATCATCCAGCTTCACCATCATACTCATCATCGAGCTCATCATCATACTCATCATCCGAGCTTCACTCATCATACTCATCATCCGAGCTTCAGTCATTATCCTGAAGACTTTAATTACCTCCGCCTAATTAACTCATCGGGAACTTTATTCGTTCAATTCTTTGTGAGAGAGAGAGAGAGAGAGAGAGAGAGAGAGAGAGAGAGAAAGAGAGGGTGTTCAATGTAGCGGCGTCCAGTTCACAACACACGCTGGGCTGAACTCTCTGGTCGCCCGGAGTTCAACAATGGATGGTGTGGTCAAGCCCGGTGGTGTGTGGTGGTCACTCTCATCTCTTTTACTGACTGGCTAACTAAAGGGTGTGGTTGGTGTGTGGTGGTTGGTGTGGTGGTGATGGTGTGGTGGTGATGGTGTGGTAGGTGATGGCAGATTATAACAACCACCACCACGACAACCACAATACCTCCACCACCACTGTAATGCCCCACCACAAGCACCACCATCACCCTCCTCACCATAACCATCACTATAAGGGTTGTTAGTCACCATTAACTACTCCAGAGTTGCTTGTTCCGTCACGAGGTTAATTAACTTGTTAGATCAATGACTAGTGAGTTAATAAGGAGGGGGAGGTAGGGGTGAGGAAGGAAGGGGAGAAGGTAGGGGTCGGGGAGGGTAGATATGGGGAGGAAAAGGGAAAGGTAAAGGGGAGGGAGAGAAGGGTGGAGGGTAGGGAATGAAGGGGGAGAAGGAGTTAATTTTTGACTACCTTGTTTATGTACCATCTGTGAGGTAATTACTGCCAGCACGCAAACATGTCTCAAGTGTGTCTCAGCATGTCTAACCTTCATGTCTCAATGTCCATGTCTAACCTTCATGTCTCAAGTGTGTCTCAGCATGTCTTAACCCTTCATGTCTCAAGTGTGTCTCAGAGCAATGTCTTAACCCTTCATGTCTCAAGTGTGTCTCAGAGCAAGTTGTAGTCATTTATGTCTCAGTTGAGGTCATGTATGAGGAGTTGGACCTTGAAGGCAGCTCGAGGACGATATCTGAGGGTCAGGTTGTGTTTACTCCACCGAGGACCACCAGAGGAGGAGGAGGAGGATGATGATGATGATGATGATGATGATGATGATGATGATAAGAAACACCACTATCACTATCACCATCATCACTCCCATCACCCTCACTATCCCCACCCTCACCTCCCATCACCACCTCCTCACTACCTACCTGCCTCACCCACCATCACACCACTCACCACCACTCACCACCACTCACCACCACTCACCACCACTCACCACCACCCCAGGCAGTTGTGGTTGTCAGCTTTACGGTCCGCTTGCAGTAACAGGGTGATGGATCAGGTCGTTCTCTGGGGAGCAGTGGCCTGGTCTGGGGAGAAGGAAGGGTTCAGAGAGGGCCACATACCCCCAGAAACCTCCCAGAACTCAATTTTCCCCTGAACCTCCTCCCCCCCTTAGAGTGTATAGTGGCTGGGGTTATGAGAGTTTGGGGAGAGAGGCCCCAGGCACCCCCAAAATCTCCCCCAGATATACCCAGAAAAACCCCGGATAATAACCTAGATACCCCCAGAAGACTTAGCAAATATCTCTCTCTCTCTCTCTCTCTCTCTCTCTCTCTCTCTCATGAAGGATCCCCATCCCCTCAGAGTCCTACAGCTATTATGCACCACAAAGATCCTACGTCGCAGGACCTCTCAGACACAAGGACCCCTCGGGTATAACACTCACAAGGAGGACTTTGAGGGCCTCATCAAGGAGCGTCCTACACACTCTCCTCCTCCTGGTGGTGGTAGGAGTGTCCCCAAGGGCGTTAAACCGTGTCAGTGCCCCGCAGGATAATGTAGGATTGTCTTAAGGAGTCCTGTGGGAGTTTTAACGCCTGCACAGATCCTGATTCTCAAGGCAGTGTTAGGTTAGGATTTTTATTTTTAATTGTGGACGTGAGGAGGCATCTGGGGTCACGTGAAGATAAGGCACCCTAGTGAAGATTAGCCGCCTGAACGTAAACCTAACGTAAACCTAACCTAATCTAACCTAACCTAACCTAACCTAATCTAACCTAACCTAACCTAACCTAACCTAACCTAATCTAACCTAACCTAACCTAACCTAACCTTAGCTAACCTAACCTAACCTAATCTAACCTAACCTAACGCTAAGCTAACCTGGTATACTGGTGGTAATCAAGATGGCGTCGGGTAGGTACTGACTGAAACACTACCTAACAATGGATGTGGTTGGGGGTCTTGTGTCTTATCTTTAATTACGTGTGTAACTCTATCTTGCCCCGACACCATGATGCTCTGTGAGGGGGAGGGGGGGTGGTTACGTCTCTCTCTCTCTCTCTCTCTCTCTCTCTCGCAGCCAACCATCCCAAGGTGACCACCTAATCAACCAGGCTGTTATTGCTGTGTGTGTGTGTGTGCAAGAGAGAGACAGACAGACAGATGGACAGATAGAGAGAGATAGATAGAGACAGAGAGAGAGAGAGATGGGAGAGGGGGAAGTGAGGCCTCCAAATGCTTTTCAGTCTGTCACAGGTGTGTGTGTGTGTGTGTGTGTGTGTGCGGTGTGCGTGGTGTGTGCTGCTGCTCTCCTGGCCCTGGGTGGCACTGGACAGCGTGATGGCACTCTTGAATGAAGAAAAAAACCCACCTGTCCTTAATTGGAAATTCTTATCTCCTTGTCTCGGTGATGTCAGTGTGAGAGGGGGAGAGGGGCAGGAGGAGAGGGGTAGGGTAGGTGGGGGGGAAGGGGGAACAGGTGGAGAGGATAGGGGAGGGAGGGAGAGTAGGAGAGGGGAGAGGGAGGGAAACGTGAGATAGAAGGTGTGGGGAGAGGAAGATGAGAAGGGAGGAGGTGAGGGAAGTAGTGGGGAAGAGGAGGAGGATAAGGGTGAGGGAGAGGCAGGTAAGGGTGAGGGGGGCGTGGATGAAGGGTGAAGAAGACTAGACGACACACTGTAGGGTGACTCAGCTCCTGGTGACAAGGGTGTTGTTGTTCCTTCACACACCTGCTGATAAGGGGGGGGTGAGGGGGTTGCTATCAGGGTGAAGGACTACTGTGAGGGGTGAGGCGTTAGGAGGGGGTGTGAGAGGTGAGGGGTACAATGAGGGGGACGCGTGAGGGGTACTATGGGGGTGAGAGGTAAGGGTCAGGGGTTAAAGAGTACTTACCTGTTATTTAGGTAGAATTGAGTCCCACACCTCACTGCTCACCCCCCCCACCCCTCACTGCTCCCCCCCCCACCAGCCTGCAGTGTAGATAGCCAGGTAGACCTTCATCCAGCTGGTAGAACAGATCTTCATTGTCCGCCAGGTGGTGCTAGAAGGTATTTTAATTAAACCAGGTGGTAGAATCGAGTTATTTCAGCATCACAGGTGGTAGAGAAACCTTACATTTTCACTCAGGTGGCACCGGGTGGTATTTTAATTAATACAGCTGGTAAGAGAGGAGGGGGGGGGGGTCCTAGATCACACAGATGGCTCATAAAACTTTCAAAATAATTCAGACGGTGGCCAGATGGTGTTTTAAATCATGCGGATGGATGAGTGGAGGTTCCGGGTCACGCAGCTGGCACGAGAGAGAGAGAGAGACTACACACACACATTCACACCAGAGTACAATTTTCACTACCACCACCATCATCTCCACCACCATCATCATCACCATCATCTCCACCACCATCATCATCACCACCATCTCCACCACCACCACCACCATCTCCACCACCACCACCATCATCTCCTTCCTTCCTCCAACATTTCACACTCGACTAACTCACCTCAATAAGATAAACCCCGAGAGTTAACTGACCGGTATATTGAGCTGACCTGACCGGTATATTGAACTGACCTGACCGGTATATTAGGGTGAACTGGCTGGTAAATTGAGCTGACTCTCTTCATCTATCGCCCGTCCCCGCCCCTAAGACAGCGTCTGACTCCCGTGGACGCCGATGTAATAATTGAACTGACTTCTGGTGTTTGGGGTTTTTTCTCCTGCCTGCCTCTCTCTCTCTCTCTCTCTCTCTCTCGTTGGTACCTTGGCTTTATGCTGAGAGAGAGAGAGAGAGAGAGAGAGAGAGAGAGAGAGAGAGACCTTAAAATCCCATCCAGGTAAGGATCAGATGACGGCCAGGTGGTGTACCGCTGGTGTGAGGTTACGACACAACACACACTCGTGATGGTGTGAGGTTACGACACAACACACACTCGTGATGGTGTGAAGCTACGACACGACACACACTCGTGATGGTGTAAGGTTACGACACTACACACTCACCTGTACCTTACCTTGACTGTACCTGTTGTAACTTGTCCCAGGGTCACTCTCCTTCACCTTGACTGTACCTGTGTCACGTTCCAAGGTCCGTCTCTCTTACCTGTCCATTGTCTTACCTGTATCGTGCCCCGGGCCCCTCTCCTGAACCCCCGACTGGACCTCCGTGACCCTGCCCCGCCCCGCCCCGGCCCACCCTGGTAATATATGGCTCACTTTGCATACATTCTAGTTGTTTTATTTTTTAAGGCTCTGTGTGTGTGTGTGTGTGTGAGAGAGAGAGAGAGAGAGAGAGAGAGAGAGAGAGAGAGAGAGAACAGGAAATTTCTTCTTTTATAAATTCACACCAACTTTATTTCCTCTTTTCGGGTATTTATCAGGTTTATTTCTCGTATTTAAAGGTTTATTCCGGGTTTATTTTACGATCAATCACGCCTTAACCAGTGAGACAGGTAGAGGTGAGGGGTAAAACACGGGGTTAATGAGAGGTGAGAGGGAAGGTGAGGTAATATTGCAGTGTTTATTTACTAATCGGCATCTTTGGTTGGGTTGATGATTCGTGTTTTTTTTTTATTATTGTTATTTATTGTCTGGTTTGGCTACTTCATTCATCCCTCTTTGTTTAGTTTGTTGTTGTTTCTTGTACGTCTCCTTTCCTTCCTTTCATCCTTTCCTCCTTCACTTCCTTCCTTTTCTTTATATCAGGAATCCTCATCGTCTTATTCTTTCTTATTCTTTCTTATTCTTTTCCATTTTATATTTCTTCTTTCCCTCATATATCCTCTTCTTATTCGTCCCTCCTCCTCCTTCTTCTTCTTTCCCTCCTCCCCCTCCTTCTTCTTCTTCCCCTCCTCCTCCTCCTCTGAACCCCACAATGACATGGTAATATATGCGGAGGTGTGGTCATGTAATTACTGGCGTGGTGATGGTTAGCCCAGGTAAGGGGGAGGAGGGGAGGGAAGATTATGAAGAGAGGAGGGGGTAGAGGGTGGGAGGAGGGGTGGAAGGGAGGAAGGATAGGGAGGGAGGGAGATTATGGAGGTAGGAGGGAGTGGAGGAGGGGAGAAAATGGAGGAAACAAGCATTAGAAGATGATGGAGAAGAAGAAGAAGAAGAGGGAACAAGAGGAAGATATGAAGATAAACAGGAGGTAAATAAAACACAGGTGAGAGGGAGGGGGCAAGGGGGGAGGGGAGGTACAGGTATGACAGCAGGGAGACAGGTATTCATAATGCACCAATCACCTTAACACCTTCCTCCATTCACACCTGTCCTCTCTCTCTCTCTCTCTCTCTCTCTCTCTCTCTCTCTCACACACACACACACACACACACACACACACACACACACACACACACACACACACACACACACACACACTGCTTTATATATTGACTTTGTTGTTATTGTGTTGTTGTTTTGGCTGATTCGCTTTTGTTTTGTTTTGACTAATTCTGTATTTTGTCAGTCTTTGTTTATTAATTTTCTTCGTTTGCTTATTCTTTAGGATTATCGTAAACACAGATTATTCCTTGATTTTAATTGGGTAGTGAATGTGGAATGGCTAATTGGAAAGAAAATACATATCTAATTGGATTCTAACACCACCAATATTTACTTACCGGCAACTGTGGTGACGTCATGGCCGACACACATCTATAGGTCCGCCATATTTGTTGTGCTGAGGGAAGGAGGGAGGGGG